>NC_140589.1:21104443-21111943 GCF_964204655.1 Triturus cristatus | reverse complement strand
GACCGTCACTGCTGTGCTCCTTCATGACTCGGGGAGAGCCAGAGAGTGGGGACAATGACCTTCACTGCTGTGCTCCTTCGTGACTTGGGGAGAGAGAGAGCGGAGACAAGGACCGTCACTACTGTGCTCCAACATGACTCAGGGAGAGAGACCGGAGACAAGGACCATCACTGCTGTGCTCCTCGCCCCCTCATGACTCAGGGAGAGACAGAGCGGGGACAAAGACAGTCACTGCTGTGCTCCTTCATGACTCGGGGAGAGCCAGAGAGTGGGGACAAGGACCTTCACTGCTGTGCTCCTTCGTGACTCGGAGAGACAGAGCGGGGACAAGGACCGTTACTGCTGTGCTCCTCGCCCCCTCATGACTCAGGGAGAGATAGAGCGGGGACAAGGACCGTCACTGCTGTGCTCCTTCGTGACGAGCCAGAGAGTGGGTACAAGGACCTTCACTGCTGTGCTCCTGCATGACTCGGGGAGAGACAGTGGGGACAAGGACCATCACTGCTGTGCTCCTTCGTGACTTGGGAAGAGACAGAGCGGAGACAAGGACCGTCACTGCTGTGCTCCTTTGTGACTCGGGGAGAGCCAGAGAGTGGGAACAAGGACCTTCACTGCTGTGCTCCTCGCCCCCTCATGAGTCAGGGAGAGACAGAGCGGGGACAAGGACCGTCACTGCTGTGCTCCTTCATGACTCGGGGAGAGCCAGAGACCGGAGACAAGGACCATCACTGCTGTGCTCCTTCATGACTCGGGGAGAGACAGAGACCGGAGACAAGGACTGTCACTGCTGTGCTCCTCGCCCCCTCATGAGTCAGGGAGAGACAGAGCGGAGACAAGGACCGTCACTGCTGTGCTCCACGCCCCCTCATGACTCGGGGAGAGAGAGAGCGGGGACAAGGACCGTCACTGCTGTGCTCCTTCGTGACTCGGGAATAGACAGAGCGGAGACAAGGACCGTCACTGCTGTGCTCCTTCATGACTCGGGGAGAGCCAGAGAGTGGGGACAAGGACTTTCACTGCTGTGTTCCTCGCCCCCTCATGAGCCAGGGAGAGACAGAGCGGGGACAAGGACCGTCACTGCTGTGCTCCTCGCCCCTCATGACTCAGGGAGAGACAGAGCAGGGACAGGACCTTCACTGCTGTGCACCTTCGTGACTCGGGGAGAGAGAGAGCGGAGACAAGGACCGTCACTGCTGTGCTCCAACATGACTCGGGGAGAGAGACCGGGGACAAGGACAGTCACTGCTGTGCTCCTCGCCCCCTCATGACTCAGGGAGAGACAGAGCGGGGACAAGGACCATCACTGCTGTGCTCTTCCGTGACTCTGGGAGAGACAGAGCGGAGAAAAGGAAGGTCATTGCTGTGCTCCTGCATGACTCGGGGAGAGAGAGCGGGGACAAGGACCATCACTGCTGTGCTCCTGCATGACTCGGGGAGAGACAGTGGGGACAAGGACCATCACTGCTGTGCTCCTTCGTGACTCGGGGGGAGACAGTGGGGACAAGGACCATCACTGCTGTGCTCCTCGCCCCCTCATGACTCATGGAGAGACAGAGCAGGGACAAGGACCGTCATTGCTGTGCTCCTTCGTGACTCGGGGAGAGACAGAGCTGGGGACAAGGACCGTCACTGCTGTGCTCTTTCATGACTAGGGCAGAGACAGAGCTGGGGACAAGGACCGTCACTGCTGTGCTCTTTCATGACTAGGAGAGAGACAGAGCGGGGAAAGGACCCTCACTGCAATGCTCCTCGCCCCCTCATGACGAGCCAGAGAGCAGGAACTAGGACTCTCACTGGAGGGAGAGAGAGAGAACGAGAGAGAACGAGAGAGAGAACGAGAGAGAGAACGAGAGAGAGAGAGAGAGAGAGAGAGAGAGAGAGAACGAGAGAGAACGAGAGAGAGAGAGAACGAGAGAGAGAACGAGAGAGAGAGAGAGAGAACGAGAGAGAGAGAGAGAGAACGAGAGAGAGAGAGAGAGAACGAGAGAGAGAGAGAGAGAGAGAGAGAGAGAGAGAGAACGAGAGAGAACGAGAGAGAGAGAGAACGAGAGAGAGAACGAGAGAGAGAGAGAGAGAACGAGAGAGAGAGAGAGAGAACGAGAGAGAGAGAGAGAGAACGAGAGCGAGAACGAGAGCGAGAACGAGAGCGAGAACGAGAGCGAGAACGAGAGCGAGAACGAGAGCGAGAGCGAGAGAGAACGAACGAGAGAGAACGAACGAGAGAGAACGAACGAGAGAGAACGAACGAGAGAGAACGAACGAGAGAGAACGAACGAGAGAGAACGAACGAGAGAGAACGAACGAGAGAGAACGAACGAGAGAGAACGAACGAGAGAGAACGAACGAGAGAGAACGAACGAGAGAGAACGAACGAGAGAGAACGAACGAGAGAGAACGAACGAGAGAGAACGAACGAGAGAGAACGAACGAGAGAGAACGAACGAGAGAGAACGAACGAGAGAGAACGAACGAGAGAGAACGAACGAGAGAGAACGAACGAGAGAGACAGAACGAACGAGAGAGACAGAACGAACGAGAGAGACAGAACGAACGAGAGAGACAGAACGACGAGAGAGAGAGAACGAGAGAGAGAGAGAACGAGAGAGAACGAGAGAGAACGAGAGAGAGAGAACGAGAGAGAACGAGAGAGAGAGAGAACGAGAGAGAGAGAACGAGAGAGAGAGAACGAGAGAGAGAACGAGAGAGAGAGAACGAACGAGAGAGACAGAACGAACGAGAACGAGAGAGACAGAACGAACGAGAGAGAGAGAACGAGAGAGAGAACGAGAGAGAGAACGAGAGAGAGAACGAGAGAGAGAACGAGAGAGAGAACGAGAGAGAGAACGAGAGAGAGAGAACGAGAGAGAGAGAGAGAACGAGAGAGAGAGAGAGAGAGAGGACAAGAGAGAGAACGAGAGAGAACGAGAGAGAGAGAGAGAGAGAGAGAACGAGAGAGAGAGAGAACGAGAGAGAGAGAGAACGAAAGAGAGAGAACGAGAGAGAGAGAACGAGAGAGAGAGAACGAGAGAGAGAGAACGAGAGAGAGAGAACGAGAGAGAGAGAGAGAAACGAACGAGAGAGAGAGAACGAGAGAGACAGAACAAACGAGAGAGAGAGAACGAGAGAGAGAGAAGAGAACGAGAGAACGAGAGAGAGAGAGACGAGAGAGAGAGAACGAGAGAGAGAACAAGAGAACGAGAGAGAGAGAACGAGAGAGAGAGAACGAGAGAGAGAGAGAGAACGAGAGAGAGAACGAGAGAGAGAACGAGAGAGAGAGAGAACGAGAGAGAGAACGAGAGAGAGAGAGAACGAGAGAGAGAGAACGAGAGAGAGAGAGAGAACGAGAGAGAGAGAACGAGAGAGAGAGAACGAGAGAGAGAGAACGAGAGAGAGAGAACGAGAGAGAGAGAACGAGAGAGAGAAACGAGAGAGAGAGAGAACGAGAGAGAGAGAGAACGAGAGAGAGAGAGAGAACGAGAGAGAGAGAGAGAACGAGAGAGAGAGAGAGAACGAGAGAGAGAGAGAGAACGAGAGAGAGAGAGAGAACGAGAGAGAGAGAGAACGAGAGAGAGAGAGAACGAGAGAGAGAGAACGAGAGAGAGAGAACGAGAGAGAGAGAACGAGAGAGAGAGAGAGAGAACGAGAGAGAGAGAGAGAGAGAGAACGAGAGAGAGAGAGAGAGAACGAGAGAGAGAGAGAGAGAGAGAGAGAACGAGAGAGAGAGAGAGAGAACGAGAGAGAGAGAGAGCACGAGAGAGAGAGAGAGCACGAGAGAGAACGAGAGAGAGAGAGAGAGAGAGAGAGAGAACGAGAGAGAGAGAGAGAGAGAGAGAGAACGAGAGAGAGAGAGAACGAGAGAGAGAGAGAACGAGAGAGAGAGAGAACGAGAGAGAGAGAGAACGAGAGAGAGAGAGAGAACGAGAGAGAGAGAGAGAACGAGAGAGAAGAGAGAGAGAGAGGAGAGAACGAGAGAGAGAGAACCAGAGAGAGAGAGAGAACCAGAGAGAGAGAGAGAACCAGAGAGAGAACCAGAGAGAGAGAGAACCAGAGAGAGAAGAACGAGAGAGAGAGAACGAGAGAGAGAGAACGAGAGAGAGAGAACGAGAGAGAGAGAACGAGAGAGAGAGAGAACACAAAGAGAGGGAGAGAACACAAAGAGAGGGAGAGAGAGAGGGAGGGAGAGAGAGAGGGAGGGAGAGAGCCGAGACAAGGACCGTAACTGCTGTGCTCCTTCGTGCCTCTGGGAGAGAGAGTGGAGAAAAGGAAGGTCACTGCTGTGCTCCTCGCCCCCTCATGACTCAGGGAGAGACAGAGCAGGGGACAAGGACCGTCACTGCTGTGCTCCTTCATGACTCGGGGAGAGAGAGCGGGGACAAGGACTGTCACTGCTGTGCTCCTTCATGACTCGGGGAGAGCCAGAGAGTGGGGACAAGGACCTTCACTGCTGTGCTCCTTCGTGACTCAGGGAGAGAGACCGGAGACAAGGACCATCACTGCTGTGCTCCTCGCCCCCTCATGACTCAGGGAGAGACAGAGCGGGGACAAAGACAGTCACTGCTGTGCTCCTTCGTGACTCGGGAAGAGACAGAGCGGAGACAAGGACCGTCACTGCTGTGCTCCTTCATGACTCGGGGAGAGCCAGAGAGTGGGGACAAGGACCTTCACTGCTGTGCTCCTTCGTGACTCGGAGAGACAGAGCGGGGACAAGGACCGTTACTGCTGTGCTCCTCGCCCCCTCATGACTCAGGAGAGATAGAGCGGGGACAAGGACCGTCACTGCTGTGCTCCTTCGTGACGAGCCAGAGAGTGGGTACAAGGACCTTCACTGCTGTGCTCCTGCATGACTCGGGGAGAGACAGTGGGGACAAGGACCATCACTGGCTGTGCTCCTTCGTGACTTGGGAAGAGACAGAGCGGAGACAAGGACCGTCACTGCTGTGCTCCTTTGTGACTCGGGGAGAGCCAGAGAGTGGGAACAAGGACCTTCACTGCTGTGCTCCTCGCCCCCTCATGAGTCAGGGAGAGACAGAGCGGGGACAAGGACCGTCACTGCTGTGCTCCTTCATGACTCGGGGAGAGCCAGAGACCGGAGACAAGGACCATCACTGCTGTGCTCCTTCATGACTCGGGGAGAGACAGAGACCGGAGACAAGGACTGTCACTGCTGTGCTCCTCGCCCCCTCATGAGTCAGGGAGAGACAGAGCGGAGACAAGGACCGTCACTGCTGTGCTCCACGCCCCCTCATGACTCGGGGAGAGAGAGAGCGGGGACAAGGACCGTCACTACTGTGCTCCAACATGACTCAGGGAGAGAGACCGGAGACAAGGACCATCACTGCTGTGCTCCTCGCCCCCTCATGACTCAGGGAGAGACAGAGCGGGGACAAAGACAGTCACTGCTGTGCTCCTTCGTGACTCGGGAAGAGACAGAGAGTGGGGACAAGGACCTTCACTGCTGTGCTCCTTCGTGACTCGGAGAGACAGAGCGGGGACAAGGACCGTTACTGCTGTGCTCCTCGCCCCCTCATGACTCAGGGAGAGATAGAGCGGGGACAAGGACCGTCACTGCTGTGCTCCTTCGTGACGAGCCAGAGAGTGGGTACAAGGACCTTCACTGCTGTGCTCCTGCATGACTCGGGGAGAGCCAGAGACCGGAGACAAGGACCATCACTGCTGTGCTCCTTCATGACTCGGGGAGAGACAGAGACCGGAGACAAGGACTGTCACTGCTGTGCTCCTCGCCCCCTCATGAGTCAGGGAGAGACAGAGCGGAGACAAGGACCGTCACTGCTGTGCTCCACGCCCCCTCATGACTCGGGGAGAGAGAGAGCGGGGACAAGGACCGTCACTGCTGTGCTCCTTCGTGACTCGGGAATAGACAGAGCGGAGACAAGGACCGTCACTGCTGTGCTCCTTCATGACTCGGGGAGAGCCAGAGAGTGGGGACAAGGACTTTCACTGCTGTGTTCCTCGCCCCCTCATGAGCCAGGGAGAGACAGAGCGGGGACAAGGACCGTCACTGCTGTGCTCCTCGCCCCTCATGACTCAGGGAGAGACAGAGCAGGGACAGGACCTTCACTGCTGTGCACCTTCGTGACTCGGGGAGAGAGAGAGCGGAGACAAGGACCGTCACTGCTGTGCTCCAACATGACTCGGGGAGAGAGACCGGGGACAAGGACAGTCACTGCTGTGCTCCTCGCCCCCTCATGACTCAGGGAGAGACAGAGCGGGGACAAGGACCATCACTGCTGTGCTCTTCCGTGACTCTGGGAGAGACAGAGCGGAGAAAAGGAAGGTCATTGCTGTGCTCCTGCATGACTCGGGGAGAGAGAGCGGGGACAAGGACCATCACTGCTGTGCTCCTGCATGACTCGGGGAGAGACAGTGGGGACAAGGACCATCACTGCTGTGCTCCTTCGTGACTCGGGGGGAGACAGTGGGGACAAGGACCATCACTGCTGTGCTCCTCGCCCCCTCATGACTCATGGAGAGACAGAGCAGGGACAAGGACCGTCATTGCTGTGCTCCTTCGTGACTCGGGGAGAGACAGAGCTGGGGACAAGGACCGTCACTGCTGTGCTCTTTCATGACTAGGGCAGAGACAGAGCTGGGGACAAGGACCGTCACTGCTGTGCTCTTTCATGACTAGGAGAGAGACAGAGCGGGGAAAGGACCCTCACTGCAATGCTCCTCGCCCCCTCATGACGAGCCAGAGAGCAGGAACTAGGACTCTCACTGGAGGGAGAGAGAGAGAACGAGAGAGAACGAGAGAGAGAGAGAACGAGAGAGAGAGAGAACGAGAGAGAGAGAGAACGAGAGAGAGAGAGAACGAGAGAGAGAGAGAGAGAACGAGAGAGAGAGAGAGAGAACGAGAGAGAGAGAGAGAGAACGAGAGAGAGAGAGAGAACGAGAGAGAGAGAGAGAACGAGAGAGAGAGAGAGAGAACGAGAGAACGAGAGAGAGAGAGAACGAGAGAACGAGAGAGAGAGAGAAACGAGAGAGAGAGAGAACGAGAGCGAGAGAGAACGAACGAGAGAGAACGAACGAGAGAGAACGAACGAGAGAGAACGAACGAGAGCGAGAACGAGACGAGAGAGAACGAACGAGAGAGAACGAACGAGAGAGAACAAACGAGAGAGAACAAACGAGAGAGAACGAACGAGAGAGAACGAACGAGAGAGAACGAACGAGAGAGAACGAACGAGAGAGAACGAACGAGAGAGAACGAACGAGAGAGAACGAACGAGAGAGAACGAACGAGAGAGAACGAACGAGAGAGAACGAACGAGAGAGAACGAGCGAGAGAGAACGAACGAGAGACAACGAACGAACGAGAGACAACGAACGAACGAGAGACAACGAACGAACGAGAGACAGAACGAACGAGAGAGAGAGAACGAACGAGAGAGAGAGAACGAACGAGAGAGAGAGAACGAACGAGAGAGAGAGAACGAGAGAGAGAGAGAGAACGAGAGAGAACGAGAGAGAACGAGAGAGAAC
>NC_140589.1:15463785-15731285 GCF_964204655.1 Triturus cristatus | reverse complement strand
GGCAGGTCGATGGGAGAAAGAAGTGTCGATGGCTCTCCCCCGCCAGGTGCCGATCGCCCCCAGCTTCCCCGGGCGCTGGCTCCACCCCCCTGCTGGGTGTCTGGACTCTCTCATCCCGGACCTCCCGACCTCCAAGTGCGAGGGTCCGGACATCAAAGGGCGCCAGACCTATAACTGGGGCAGCTCCAGAGCAGGAAGGCAGTTGTATCCTGGAGTCGAGAGACACCGAGAAGAACTCATCCTTGACGGACTACCGGCGCTGCCGTAGCCCTGCCTTGTGAACCATCATCCTGCCTGCTGGCGCTGCCGCGGCCTTCTGCATCCTCCATCCTCGTCGGGACCTGCTGGCGCTGCCGCGGACCGTTGTAACTACCACCTTCATTGGGACCTGCTGGCGCTGCCGCGGACCGTTGTAACTACCACCTTCGTTGGGACCTGCTGGCGCTGCCGCGGACCGTTGTAACCACCACCTTCATCGGGACCTGCTGGCGCTGCCGCGGACCGTGTAACGACCACCTTCACCGGGACCTGCTGGCGCTGCCGCGGCCCGTCCAGCTAGAACACCGAGCTCGAGGATTGTGAGCTATCCATCATATCATCGCATCTACCAGATTGGTAACAAGACTGTCCCGCTACCCCCTTTCCCAACCAAGAGACTAGAACCGAGGGGACCCCTGAGTCCAGACCTCCTTGTACCATTCTATCGTACCTAAGAGATCGCTTATAAAGAACGTTAAACCTTATCCTTGTGTGGTGTACATCTGTGGGGGGGAAGTTACTCGTCTGTACGATTCACTGGAGACGGCTCTCCCTGGAGACCTCTCCCCTTGTCCTCGGCCGACCCTCCCGGTCCGTCTAACATTGGTGGCCAGCGGCGCGATCCGAATCAACGCGTAATCGTACAGAGAGTAGCTCACCCCACGACGAAACCACAATGTCAACCAAAGAGAGTGGATCCACCGAGAAATTCCAGATGGAGAAATTGGAAGAGTACAGCCATCGTGAGTTGAAACAATTCTGCATTGAACTAGGCATTGCTACCACCGGCCTGAGTACCAAAGACGATTTCAAGCACGCCATAGAGTCGTGGGCAGAAACCGGGGCCGCGATATCCCCGGACCAAAACATTGCAGCATCAGAGAGGAACACCACGACTCCCGAGGAGCGAAGAACGGGTCTCTCGCAGGAAGAGATCCACGAGAGAGAAAAAAGCAGACTACATGAGCTAGAAATGGCACGGCTCAAAATGGACGGTGAACTAAAATTAGCCGAACAAAAACTGAACCTAAAACATCTGCGGCTCCGAGAAGAACGGGAAGAAAAACAGAGGCAGAGAGAGCTCGAAGAAAAGAGATTAGCGTACGAACACGAGCGCAAACTGGCAGAAATAGACCTACGGAAGCAGAACAAAGAACTGGAGGTGCCCGAGCGACCGCGCACCCCGGGAGCGACAGAAAAGAAAGTCCACATCCCCAAGGATGTCGTTCGAGAGTATGTCCGAGAGGACGACATACAACAGTGGTTCAAGGCCTACGAGATCGCCATGACCTCCCACCGGATCGATCGAAGTGACTGGGGAGCCGGTCTATGGGGGAGGTTCGTCAATGAAGGCCGCGATGCCCTGTTACAGCTCCCAGACCATCTGATGTCATCCTATGACCACATGAAGGCGGCCCTCCTCACCCGATATGGGCTCACACCCGAAATGTACCGCCAGAGGTTCCGAGACTGCACCCGGATCCCGGGTACAACTTGGGTGGAATATGTCAACTATTTCAGCCGAGCCTTCGAGGGTTGGATCAAGGGAAGCCACGTAACGACCTACGAGCAACTTTTTAATCTCATGGTGTGGGAGCACCTCTCTAACAACTGCTTCGTCGAGCTCAGGCAGCACCTCCTCGACAGTAAATTGACTGACCCACGGCAACTCGCCGCCGAAGCTGACCGGTGGGAAAGCACCCGAGTGGGCCGGAGAGGGCCGCACGAACAGAACCGGAACCACCAAGGTCAGGACCGTCCCCGAGGAGGAGGAGGCCAGGGACGAGGAAGAGAACCCGTCCCGGCCGCTCCCGCTGCCAGCACCCCGCCCCCGGCCAGCCGGGGCAACCCCCCGATGCGCCCGGGGTTCCGAGCCAATGTCACGTGTCACCGATGCCAGCGAGTCGGCCACTACGCCAATGACCCGAACTGTCCACAGAACCAAACTCCGAGACCCCGCCAGGTAGCTGCCGCCGCCCTGGGGGAAGAACCAATCTCCGAAGAACAGGAAGAATACGAGCAGGAACAACAAGAGTGGGAACCGGCCGCCATGGTTCTAGCGTGCCTAGGGGGAAGAGACATGGTCCCGCGGGCTCCCCTACCCGCCAACACCAGAAAATATAGTCAGTGGGTGAACATTAATGGACGCCGGGCCGAAGCACTACGTGACACGGGGGCCAGTGTGATGGCCGTCCGCTGTCACCTGGTAAAACCAGAGCAGATCCTGCCGAACATTCTCTGCCCCGTCCGTTCAGCCGACAATTCGGAGAGTCTATGTCGGATGGCCTGCTTCCCCTTCAAATGGGGAGGAGTCTCCGGCATGTTGAAGGTGACGGTCCGAGATGATGCCCCCGTGGACTGTCTCCTGGGGAATGATCTTGAGAGTTCCCCGTGGGCCGCCGTAGAAAGAAGAGAGCACCTGGGGATGTTGGGCCTCCCGGACTGGGTGTGCGTAACCACCCGGTCCATGGCCGCCCGTGTCATCCCCCGACCAGAAGAACCAGAATGGCCAGCACCTCCTCCCCCGATCGCTCCAGTAAAGGACACCGACCATACCGACCCCCCAGAGCAAACCCCCGAAGGGCTCGCTCAGCCCCAGGACCTTCCCAACCTGGCTCAGTGGCGTCAAGAAGGGGGGCCCACCCAGGAACAGTTCCGTCAAGAACAGAAGACCTGTCCCTCCCTCGAGGGACTCCGCCAGCAAGCCCTCGCCCAGAGTGCAGGGGACACCACCGGAGCCCATTGGATCTATTGGGACAACGACCTATTGTACAGTGAACAGAGAATCGCGGAGTTAGGGGCCAGTCGAGTGCTGGTGGTGCCCCTCCGTTTTAGAGACTTCCTGTTAAATTTGGCCCACGATGTCCCTCTGGCTGGACACCTGGGCCAGGACAAAACCTACAGTCGCCTGGTGACCCACTTTTTCTGGCCGAAGATGAGAAACGACGTCCTCAACCACTGCCGGTCCTACCCCACGTGCCAGGCCAGCGGGAAGAGCGGCCGCAAACTCAAAGCACCTCTGCAACCCTTCCCAGTTGTCACCACCCCGTTCGAGAGGGTGGGAATAGACATTGTGGGGCCCCTGGACCCCCGTACAGCACAAGGACATCGGTTCATCCTGGTACTGGTGGACCACGCCACCCGCTACCCCGAGGCTGTGCCCCTGCGAACTGTAACAGCCCCGGTGGTCGGCCGGGCCTTAATGGGAATCTTCTCCCGGGTGGGCTTCCCCCGAGAAGTCGTCAGCGACAGAGGCACAAACTTTATTTCGAAGTATATGAAGTCCCTCTGGCAACAGTGCGGGGTCACCTACCGGTTCACGACCCCCTATCACCCTCAAGGAAACGGACTAGTCGAGCGGTTCAACCGCACGCTCAAGGCAATGATTGGGGGATTGGAAGAGCCCCTCCGTCGCCAGTGGGATGTACTACTTCCGTGCCTCCTCTTCGCCTATCGAGAAGTTCCCCAGAAGTCCCTCGGCTTTAGCCCATTCGAACTCTTGTACGGGCACCCTGTGCGAGGGCCCCTCAGCCTAGTCAAAGAAGGTTGGGAGATGGCCCCCCTAAAGACCCCTCCAGACGTCTTCAAGTACCTCCTGACCCTACGCAATCAGACCAGGCGAGTCAGAGAAATGGCGAAAGCGAACCTTGAGGCCAGTCAGGAGGACATGAAAAAATGGTACGATCAAAATGCCTCCTCCATCGAATTCGAACCGGGCCAACAAGTGTGGGTGATGTCCCCCACCGAACCATGTGCCTTGCAGGACAAGTGGACGGGGCCCTTCAAAGTGGTCGAACGCAAGAGCCCCGTCACCTATCTCATCGATATGGAATCTCCACGGAACCCCCTCCGGGTCCTCCACACCAACAGACTCAAACCCCACTTTGTGCGCTCGGAGCTCAGCCTCCTGATGGCTACAGATAGTGGAGCGGAAGAAGACTCCGAGCCTCTCCCTGATCTCCTGAAGACTCGTGAGAAAGATGGTTCCGTGGACGGGGTCCGGCTCTCCGATGCCCTCACCCCGAACAGCGCCAAGGCTGCCGGGACCTCCTGCTGCAGTTTGCTACCTTGTTTTCCCTCACCCCAGGGGTCACCCCCTGGTGCTTGCACGACATGGACACTGGGGACAGTCCCCCTATCAGACACCGGGCGTACCGCGTATCAGATCGGGTACGGGCCTGCATCCAAGAGGAGGTATCAAAGATGCTCACGCTCGGGGTCATCGAGCCCTCGGACAGCCCCTGGGCCAGCCTGGTCGTGCTGGTCCCAAAAGCTGCTGCCCCCGGCACCACTCCTGAGCTCCGATTCTGCGTCGACTATCGGGGCTTGAATGCTGTCACCAGAACCGACGCTCATCCCATCCCCGAGCGGATGAGCTGATCGACCGCATGGGGGCTGCCTGCTACCTCAGCATCTTCGACCTGACAGCGGGCTACTGGCAGATCGGTCTCACACCCCGGGGCCAAGAACGATCCGCCTTTTCTACCCCCGATGGCCACTACCACTTCAAAGTCATGCCCTTCGGCATGAAGAATGCCCCAGCTACCTTTCAGCGACTGGTGAACCAGGTCTTGGCGGGGCTCGAGGAGTTCAGCGCCGCCTACCTGGACGATATCGCTGTGTACAGCCGCCACTGGTCCGACCACCTCCACCACCTCCGAGAGGTCCTGCGGGCCCTCCAACGGGCCGGCCTCACAATCAAGGCCAGCAAGTGCCAAATTGGTCAGGGGTCCGTGACCTATCTCGGACACCAGGTGGGAATCGGTCTGGTGGCCCCTCTGCAACTCAAAATCGCTGCCATCCAGTCCTGGCAACCTCCAGTCACGCAGACCGAGGTCCGAGCCTTCTTGGGGCTCACCGGCTACTACCGGCGGTTCGTGAGGGACTATGGCAGCATTGTGGGGCCCCTCACGGGACTCACATCCAAAAACCACCCGAAGAAGGTCAACTGGACCCCAGACTGTCAAGCGGCCTTCGAGAAGCTGAAAGCCGCCATGTGCACTGCCCCTGTGCTCCAGGCCCCGACTACAGTCGGGAATTCATCGTACAAACAGATGCCTCCGACCATGGCATCGGGGCGGTCCTCTCCCAGCTGAACTGCGAGGGACTTGACCAACCGGTGGCCTTCATCAGCAGACGCCTCCTGGCCCGGGAACAGCGCTGGAGCACCATCGAGAGGGAGGCCTTCGCAGTGGTGTGGGCCCTCAAAAAGCTCCGGCCCTATCTCTTCGGTACCCACTTCCGGGTGCAAACAGATCATCGACCCCTGCAATGGCTAATGCAGATGCGGGGGGAAAACCCCAAACTATTGCGTTGGTCCATCTCCCTGCAGGGGATGGACTTCACTGTGGAACATCGACCGGGCCAAGACCACGCCAACGCAGATGGCCTGTCACGCTTTTTCCGCCTCGACGAGGAGAGTCCCCAAGAGGATGGGTGACTCTCCCCGCCTTCAGCTGGGGGGGACGCATGTTGGACAGGCCACATGAAGGGCTTGCTCCCTCCCCGCATGACAGGGCCCAAGCCCCGGGCCTCCAGGTGTTACCCACAGAAACAACCCGCACCCCGTCTCCAGACGGGACTCCCGCCCCCGGACATCTCTGTATCATGGGGCCGAACCACTACCTGCTCCCTCGCCCGGCCCGGCTGCCATCTTGGACACTGCACCACGAGGCCGCGTGGCCTCAGCTCGACCCTAACCCTGGGCCTGGCCAGGCCCCGACATCCCGGCACCACCATCCACCCAGGAGGTGAACGGACCACTTGGCAGGTCGATGGGAGAAAGAAGTGTCGATGGCTCTCCCCCGCCAGGTGCCGATCGCCCCCAGCTTCCCCGGGCGCTGGCTCCACCCCCCTGCTGGGTGTCTGGACTCCCTCATCCCGGACCTCCCGACCTCCAAGTGCGAGGGTCCGGACATCAAAGGGCGCCAGACCTATAACTGGGGCAGCTCCAGAGCAGGAAGGCAGTTGTATCCTGGAGTCGAGAGACACCGAGAAGAACTCATCCTTGACGGACTACCGGCGCTGCCGTAGCCCTGCCTTGTGAACCATCATCCTGCCTGCTGGCGCTGCCGCGGCCTTCTGCATCCTCCATCCTCGTCGGGACCTGCTGGCGCTGCCGCGGACCGTTGTAACTACCACCTTCATTGGGACCTGCTGGCGCTGCCGCGGACCGTGTAACGTCCACCTTCACCGGGACCTGCTGGCGCTGCCGCGGCCCGTCCAGCTAGAACACCGAGCTCGAGGATTGTGAGCTATCCATCATATCATCGCATCTACCAGATTGGTAACAAGACTGTCCCGCTACCCCCTTTCCCAACCAAGAGACTAGAACCGAGGGGACCCCTGAGTCCAGACCTCCTTGTACCATTCTATCGTACCTAAGAGATCGCTTATAAAGAACGTTCAACCTTATCCTTGTGTGGTGTACATCTGTGGGGGGGAAGTTACTCGTCTGTACGATTCGCTGGAGACGGCTCTCCCCGGAGACCTCTCCCCTTGTCCTCGGCCGACCCTCCCGGTCCGTCTAACAATATATATATATATAATTACAGGAATTTGGCATCATTGCACCACAGTACGTCCAGCATCCTGCCATTCCATTGGGACAGCATATCCCCCTTGCAGCACCTACCAGGATTACAGATGTATTCTGGGACCCGTAGTTCCGATGAACTTCGATCTGGTGAGCAAGCATTCAGGGAAAGGGGGCGGAGCGGGTTCCCACCTATGGGGAAGCAGCTGGACTTACTTATTCAAGTGTGGCAAATGGCTCCTGAAGATTAAGGCATCTGACGAAGGCCGATTGTGGCCGAAATGCATTATGCCGCCTCAACTCCATTAAAGCGTTTCCTACTCGTCCCCCGCGTGGCCTCCGCTCTTTCCTTGGGAGGAGGTTTTTTTGGATATATATATATATATATATATATATATATATATATATATTATCTACTGGCGCTCGCCAGTAGATAGTTATAGTTAGGACCGTGTTTCCATAGGAAACCCGCAACATTCTATTTGGAATAACTTTGGCGCCGGTTGACGAATCCTCGAGAAATTTTCAAAATAGGTGGGGCGCTCCGCTCTGCTCCTACCCTGAAAGTCTCGGGGGGATTCGTCAAGCGGGGGCTGAGAAAAAAGGGGGGTCCCAAAACGCGTTTTCCCCATGTAATTTTCCATAGGGACATTTAGTCCAAGGTACAGCCCGAACGGCTGAACAGAATTACTTGAAATTTGGCAGAGAGGTAGTCCTCAGCTCAGGGATGTGCCTTTTGCAGGTCTGGTGTCAATCTGTTCAATAGTTCCTGAGAAAATCAAAAGTAAAATCATATATATATGTGGGCGGAGCCTAACCACACATCTCATCCTGAGATCTGATTGGCTGTCAGCACTGCATCCAAGAAGTGTTGGCAGCCATCTTGGGACCAATATACATGATAGCACCTCATTTACATTATAAATCATTTGTTGATGGTACCATACTCATTTTAGGAATTGTGGTATGTTCTAAGGTGATTTCACCATGTGAAAAAGCCTTCTGCTGGGATATCATGATTGAGAGAAAAATATTTTCTCATGCTTTTCCCACAGAGGTTTGGAAGGTGATCTATAGACTAAACTGAGAGCTTATTTTCTGTAAATTCACATTATCTTTCTCAGTCATGTGAGAATGAAGTCTGACATTCTCAGTAAAACATGTACATCCAACAAGGGCAGAGACTGTCAGTTGATTCCTTTGTGTTCTACTGCAGCTTCCCAGAGTGTTCCAAAGAACAACTAGAGCACTAACAGTCCTACTTATGATAAACGTATGGCACACCTGAAGCCATCTTGCTTGGATTAAAGTGGTAACTCTTAAAACATTTAATTTAAAAAGGAACATAATGAGGGGGTTCATTTTTCCATAAAATGTATGATTAGTGCTGCAGAAAGAAAAATTAGGGCACATTTTGAGTGACTTCTCAAATCCTCTTCTATTTCATTAACAAATTCTGACATGCAGACTGAAACATGCACTTTCAATACCAGCAGCAGTTTTCCCTGGTGAGCAGTAGCTTTACTACAGTGATCTAATGAGCAAAAAGAGTGCTCACATTCTGAATTTATGGCAAATGTGTGACACATCTGAATGCCTTCTTGATGGAATCAAAGTAAAAAACTGAAAGTATTTCCTACTGAGGAGACTGCAGTAATTGAGTAAATTAGGAAACTTCATAACAAATAAGTCTCCCAAGATGTCCACCAGAGACAAAAGAGCCCAAATATCACCCAGATGTAGCCCAAGTATAGCCCAATGACTGGAATGTCCCAGAGTGTTCTTAAAAACAACTAGAGCGCTTAATGTCTTCATTATGACAAAAGTATGGCACACCTGAAGCCATCTTGATTGGAATAAACTGGTCACACTTAAAACATTTAATTTAAAAAGGAACACAATGAGGGGGTTCATTTTGCCATAGAAATTATGATTAATGCTGAAGAAAGAAAATGAGGGCACATTTTGAGTGACTTCTCAAATCCTCTTCGATTTCATGAAAAAATTCTGACATGCAGACTGAGACATGCACTTTTAATACCAGGAGCAGACTTCCATGGTGAACAGTAGTTTTACTACAGTGATCTAATGAGCAACTAGAGTGCTAACATTCAGAATTTATGGCAAATGTGTGACATATCTGAATACCTTCTTGATGGAACCAAAGTAAAAAACTGAAAGCATTTCCTACTGTGGAGACTGCAGTACATGAGGAAATTAGGAAACTTCAGAACAAATAAATCTCCCAAGATGGCCACTGGAGACAAAAGAGCCCAAATGTAGCCCAAAATCACCCAGATGTAGCCCAAATATAGCCCAATGACAGAAGTGTGCAAAACACTTAGGGGCAGATTTATGACGACTGGCGCATCCCTGCATATCAGCAGGGATGCGCCAGTTATTATGCGCCACAGCTGCGCCACCATGGATGCGCCGCATTTATAATGCGGCGCACCATGGGGCAAAAACGGCACAGATGCGTGACGCATCTGTGCCGAAAAGTGGCGCATTGCTGGAGTTGCGTCGCAAGCGCGACGCAGCTCCAGCAATGATCTGGGGGGCCCTATCTGTACAATGCTGCGTCAATCCTTACGCCTGCTTCAAGCGCCTAAAAGTGACTGAGTGAAATCTTGTAGATTTCACTCAGCCACTTTTAGGAGGCGTTCCTGCGCCGGAACGCCCCCACCTGCCCTGGAACGCCTACATGTGGCGCAGGGCTTTACAACGTGACGCATCTGGGAGATGCGTCACGTTTGTAAATGCCCCGCACCATGGCGCAGGATTTGCGCCGCTGCTGCGTCACAAAAGTGACGCAACGGCGGCGCAAAAGTGCCGCAAGTGCAACATAAATCTGCCCCTTATTATTTTGTGTTTTTGCAGTGTTATGTAGTGCAGACTTGTCAGGTATTGGAGTGCTTTACATGAGCATTGGTTACATCACACAAGAACAAATTCATTTTGGTTGTAGACATGGGGAGACTTGGGGCCTCATGTAGGTAGCCAAATACCGGTCGGTAACGGCCGATTTTCGGTAAATATGCCGTTACCGACCGGTATTCAGACAAGTGAGATGTAGGAGTCCAAAAACCACTTTTCGGTAAATATGAGGCGGTAAATACCGATTCATATTTACCGAATTCCAAAATACCGAATCAGATTTACCGAATACACAATTAACGAATCGGTAAATATGAAGTGGTAAATATGAAGTGGTAAAAATTAAAATGACATGTAGGAGCACTCGGTAATTAAGAAATCCAAGAAAATCGGTAAATAAGAGTCGGTAATTAACACGGATTGAAAGCAGGTGGTAACCATCAACAGTGCAGATAAGCAATCCCAAAATGCAACAGCGTGGACAACATGGCCGCTATGTACGTCATTGCAAGGCGCCTACGTCTACAGGCAGCAGGACTGAGGGTTTGGCGACGGGAGGAACGCATCTACAGACAGCGCATCACACTATTCCAGCTGACTGATGCAGAGATACATGAGAGGTACAGGCTACACCCCGAAACCATCATGGACTTAATCAGGGACCTTCACCCACTCCTGGACCAGCCAATAAGAAGGGCGCACGCCATACCCCCACATGTGCAGGTGCTCTGCAGCCTACATCTGCTGGCATCCGGCAGTTATCAGGTGGTGACAGCTGCGGTGGGTGGGGTATCCCAGAGTTGCCTGTCACGTTTCTTCATGAAGTTCCTGGATGCCATGATGCAGAGAATGCACCACTACATAAGCTTCCCAAACACACAGGCTGCACTGCAGAAAACAAAAACAGACTTTTATCACATGGCACAGTTCCCCCATGTCATCGGCTGTATTGATGGTACACACATCCCAATCTGTCCACCAGCTGACACAGAGCACATCTACAGGAACAGGAAGTCCACCCACTCCATCAATGTGCAGGTGATCTGTGATGCAGGGAACATCATCACAGATATTGTTGCAAAGTTTCCTGGGAGCACCCACGACTCTTACATCTTCCAGAATAGTGGGATCTACACACGACTGAGTGCCGGAGAATTCGGAGAGGGATACCTGCTAGGTAAGTAACAGTGACGCCCCTTGAAACCTGCAAATCATAGTGTATAGAGGCATGTTACTGATGGTTCCCTTTCACTCACCTAGGCGACAGTGCATATGCATGCCGGTCATTCATCCTCACTCCCTACCTACACCCAGCAACCCAGAGTGAGAGACGATACAACGTGGCACACAAAACAACACGCAATGTGGTGGAGCGCACGTTTGGACTACTGAAGAGCAGGTTCCGCTGCCTGCACAAGAGCGGAGGCGCACGCCAGTACAAACCCATCACCTGCTGCAAGATTATTGCCACTTGTGCAATGCTGCACAACCTTGCCACGAAGAGAGGTACAGATGTGGAACTAACATATTTTGAGGACAACGAGGATGAGTCAGGCCAGCCAGAGGGCAACGCAGCTAGAGTGCCAACTGCAATCGATGGGAGAGAGAGACGGGCAGAGATCACATGCAAATATTTCTGAGTAAGTGAGGGGACACAGCGAGTTGTGAGAAGTCATGACGTAGTTTTAATGTGGCACCACGCCATGAACACATGAACAAGCCAATCTGGCAATATCCCATCTATACAAGGAGTAAGTCCAGGGTTACGTCACCCAATGGGAAGTGGCTAAGCAGGGCTACATCAATGTTTGCGCATACGCGCTGCAGTGGTGGATTGCACGGCCTGTGCATCCTCACTAGAGCCAACCCCAAGCCGCCTGCTGCTCCTGCGTGCTTCTGGGAGGGGGGGTGTGATGCTGCTCCTGCTGCTGGTGTCGATGCTCTCCGCAGCATCCCATGCAGCAGTTGTCGACGCCTGACTAGTCAATAGCACCCCTAGTGCACTTGTCACCTGCACCATCCCCGAGACAGGTCGCTGCAGCACTGTGTTAGGCCCTCCTGCATCGTCACAGAGCGCCGGCACAGTAGAGAAGTCGCAGTTGCCAGACGGTTGAGTGCCCTGCTGGTAGTGTCCCTTCTCTGGCGTTCCCGGCGCCGTGCTTCGATGTCAGCATCTAATTTGCTGCACAACTGCTGGATTGACTGGGACATGTCCCGAATGCCCGCAGCCATGCCGCTAATGTTATTGTCCATGTTGACTAATGTTGTCTTCATCACCCGCATGTGCCTCTGGACTGACATGACTGCCTTTGATTGCAGGCGCTGTTGCTTCAACATTTGGCCCTCGAGACCCAAGAAGACACCATGGCCGTCAATGGGTGCTGGTGGACTCTGGACACGCGACCTGCGGCGCCCTCTTGCTCCCGTCTGTGCTGCCTGTGAGGTGTGGGGCACAGTGGCATGGCTCCCTTCCTGGGGCCTGGTGCGGTCTTCTGGGCCCATGCTGTCGTCTGACGAGGTGTCTAAGGCTCGTAGCCTGGCTGCTGGACGCCTCCTCATTCTCACACCTGCAAGCGGAGATGTGGCCGGTGATTCGAACATGAGTGGCGATGCTGGCTCTGGTTGAGGTGATGCTGGCTCTCGGTGAGGTGATGCTGGCTCTGGGTGCGGCGAGGCTGGCTGTGTTGGTGGTGCGGCTGCCAGTGGGCCTGCTCCCTGGTCTGAACTTGTGCTGGCTAGAGGTGATATTTGTGGCCGGTGTGCCGTCTCTCCTGCAGCATGCCCTGTCCTGCATGATGTCACATCTGTGGACAGAAATACAACATTGGCTCAGTGTCCCCAAAGGGCTGCATTGCAAGCGTCACAATAAATCATTTCACATTCCAAAATGTCCTCTGTCTCCTTGTGCCTCGAGTGCGTGACATGCCTTGTTGCCCTGTAACATTTACGTCATGGTTAGTGTTACCCTGACTACATCTCCCGGAATGCATTGCCTGTCTGCACTGACACGTGTGGACTGCAGTGTGATTCTCGTTTCACAATGGGGGATGTGGGATAGGGGTGGGGGGGCTACATTGCTGTGCTTTCGTCTTACCTTGGTGTGTTGCGGCTCTGGCAGAGCTGTCGGCGTCCCCGAGGCCCACGACGCTCTCTTGCTCGATTGTGGCCGCCACCAGCTTCTCCAGTTCGGTGAGGGCAGGTGCCCTGTTGGTTCCACCTCCGGTCTGGCTGGCCTCCTTCTGGATGTCGCCCATCTTCCTCTTGGTTACAATCCTCAGGTCATACCAGCGCTTTTTGAGGACCTCAATGTCCCTGTGGGTCACTCCCACAGCATTGACCTGCGCCTGGATGGCCAGCCATATGTTGCGCTTTTCAGCCTCAGGCACTTGCAGGGACTGCCTTCCAAACAGCTTCTGGTGCTGCTTCACCACCTCCTCCACCAGCACCTGGAGTTCCTTGGGGCTAAATTTCAGCTTCCTCCTCCTTTCCCCTCCGTCTCTCTGTGTTCTCTGGCTGGACATGCTGTTCGTTTTCCCGCTCGCACAGGCAACGGCTCCCTGCCTCTCCTCTGCACTCAAAGCCTCTCCAGGGTCGGCTAATTATGTACACCTGCCTGGGTGTGGCCACTTCCTGGTTGGGTGGGCTGTCGTTGCACAGGATTAGCTGTTTCGTCAAGTCATGTGATTTTATTTACCGAATCCGTACATACCGATTCGGTATTTTCCGATTCGGTAAATACCACCTCGGTATTTTCCGAATCGGTAAATACCACCTCGGTATTTACCGATTCGGTGAATTCCGATTCGTGATTACCGAATGTTACCGAATCGGTAACTGTTACCGAATTTTTACCTACATATAACTTACCGATTCTAATGTACCGATTCGGTACGGCTCGGTATTTAAGAACCGGTAAAATTTATTTACCTACATGAGGCCCTAAGTGATTTGACCAGAATCACAATGTCGAGCTGAAGCAGAAACTCCAACCTGGTTCCCCAGTTGCAAAGTCTGCAGTTCTGGAAGTAACACCACATCCTCTCCCCTAAGTGCAACATTTAATCAAGTGGTCAACTGGATAAAAAAACATAAAGATAACAAATAATTTAGAAAAGTGCTTTCTCGCTATTTGAAAACTCAGAAAATATGTCCTTAATTTAGTCTTTTAGAGCACTAACCATAATTTTGATGCCAATAAGACCCTCTCATATATGTAATTTCTAAAGGAAATGCTCTAGTATTACAGTTTTGATTACATCAAGATGACGTCAGGCGTTCCACACTTTTGTAATAAATATAGAATGTTAGCAATCTAGTTGTTCATTAGGATACTGTTGAGAGGCAGAGGCCAGGGGCACGGACTCTGAAAATTGAAGGCAGGTAGGAGGGTGCAAAGGCAACAATTTAACCACACTGAGCAGGCAGGAAGGGCCGTGGCAGCACAACAGACTATGGAGGGCAGTGGAAAGGGGGGCAGGGGCAACAAACCAACAATACAGGACTTGCAAGAGAGGCTGTGGGAATGTAATAGACGGATGTATGTCGTTACAACGCACACTTTTACAACGCATGCACTTACAACGCATTTTTTACAACGCAACATCCACTATAACGCATTCCATTACAACGCAGGACACTACAACGCATTTTTAAAAACTACCTTTACAACGCATACCATTACAACGCATAATATTACATTGGATTTAAGGTAAGTATTGGATAGTATAGGGGTAAAAATTACTATTCTTACTCCAGGGGGTGCAACAGTAGGGTAAGTGTTGGATAGTATAGGGGTAAACATTACTATTCTAACTCCAGGGGGTGCAACAGTAGGGCAAGTGTTGGATAGTATAGGGGTAAAAATTATTATTTCTAACTCCAGGGGGTGCAACAGTAGGGCAAGTGTTGGATAGTATAGGGGTAAAAATTACTATTCTAACTCCAGGGGGTGCAACAGTAGGGTAAGTGTTGGATAGTATAGGGGTAAAAATTACTATTCTAACTCCAGGGGGTGCAACAGTAGGGTAAGTGTTGGATAGTATAGGGGTAAAAATTACTATTCTAACTCCAGGGGGTGCAACAGTAGGGTAAGTGTTGGATAGTATAGGGGTAAAAATTACTATTCTAACTCCAGGGGGTGCAACAGTAGGGCAAGTGTTGGATAGTATAGGGGTAAACATTACTATTCTAACTCCAGGGGGTGCAACAGTAGGGCAAGTGTTGGATAGTATAGGGGTAAAAATTACTATTCTAACTCCAGGGGGTGCAACAGTAGGGTAAGTGTTGGATAGTATAGGGGTAAAAATTACTATTCTAACTCCAGGGGGTGCAACAGTAGGGTAAGTGTTGGATAGTATAGGGGTAAAAATTACTATTCTAACTCCAGGGGGTGCAACAGTAGGGCAAGTGTTGGATAGTATAGGGGTAAAAATTACTATTCTATCTCCAGGGGGTGCAACAGTAGGGCAAGTGTTGGATAGTATAGGGGTAAAAATTACTATTCTAACTCCAGGGGGTGCAACAGTAGGGCAAGTGTTGGATAGTATAGGGGTAAAAATTACTATTCTAACTCCAGGGGGTGCAACAGTAGGGTAAGTGTTGGATAGTGTAGGGGTTTTAATGTAATATTATGCGTTGTAATGGTATGCGTTGTAAAGGTAGTATGTGTTGTAATGGAATGCGTTGTAAAGGTAGTTTTTAAAAATGCGTTGTGGTGTCCTGCGTTGTAATGGAATGCGTTGTAGTGGATGTTGCGTTGTAAAAAATGCGTTGTAAGTGTAGTGCGTTGTAAAAGTTGCGTTGTAAAGGTTGTATACCGTAATAGACCATTGTGGGCAGAAGGAAGAGGCAATGGTAGTACAACCATACATGCCAACAGACCCGATTCAGCCAGGAAACGTCCAATGTTTTTAAGCTCAAATGGGCTTTATTTGATCTGTCTCCTGTCTACAATCTCCTCTTTTTCAATGTAACTCAAAGGGGAAAATCAATACCCCAGTTTCTTTTCAAAATCTCCCTCTTACCAAGTTCAAAATGTTCGCAAGTATGGTACATTGGATCATGGAAGGAAATGGGGTAGGGACATGGACTTGGATAACAGAGGACAGGAGGGACATGGAGGGGTGCACCAAACTGACCCTGCAGGGCAGGCATCAGGGTTTGCAGCAGCACAATACACCACACAGGGCATGCGGGACGGGAATGCAGCACAACAATCCATAGAAAGCAAGAGGGAGGGGACAGGACCATGCACATGGACAACAGAGAACAGAGGGGCAAGAGGCAATGGTAGCTAGCTGACCATAATGGACAGATAGGAGAGAAAGCTGCAGCATAACAGACCAAAAAGGGCAGGAGGGACAGATCAGGGGCATTACAATGGAACAGACAAGCCAGGAGGGAGGGAGTAGGGGTCTGCACATGTAAACAGAGGGCTGGGGGCAAGAGGGCAGGACAGGAGCAGCAAGATAGCCATGGAGGTCAGGCAGGATGGGCACTAGAAGCAAGACACACCCTGAAGAGCAACAGTGAGACTGTGATGGCATACACACAGACCATGGAGGGAAGGTGGGAGGGGGTCAGGGGCAGCTAACTGACCACACAGGGAAGGTGGGAGGGGCCATGGCAGCACAATGGCTATGATGGGCAAGAAGGAGGGTGCAGGGGCATGCACAAAGGACGATGGAGGATAGAAGGGAGGGTCAGGACCTGTGCACAGACAAGAAAGTTCAGGGGAAGGGGCCTCACAACAGACCACACGGGGCAGGCAGGAGGAGCAGTTGCAGCACAACAGACCAGGGAGGGCAGAAGGGTGTGGCAGTACAATGGACCATGTAGGACAGGAGGAAGAGGATAGGGGCATGGCATGTGGACAGGCAGGGTGGAGGTGGCAGGAACAGGTTACAGTCATCTGACAATGCTAGGCAGGTGGGAGGGGAGTGGCAGCTCAACAGAACACTCAGAGTAGATAGGAGTGGCAGGTCCATGGAACATGGTGGGCAAAAATGATGGAGCAGGGGCATGCACAAAGACATCGGAGGGCAGGGGGAAGGAGAATAGGGGCAGAAAGCTAAGCACAGAGTTTAAGCAGGAGGTCAATGATGGGCCATAGAATTGGGCAATGGAGGGCAGGAGGAGTGGACCGGTACATCATACTAAATTGAGGGCAGTGGCAGCACATCAGACCATGCATGGCAGGAGGGAGGAGGCTAGTCCATGGATTCACACAACAGAGGATAGGGAGGAGGGGGATGGGGCAGCAGGCTAACTGTTCAGAGAAGGCGGGTATTAGGAACTTTATTGTTTTTAAAACGTGTGTCTGTGCGAACTACTTAAAATATGAACAAGTATGCAGCATAATCTCACTTTTATTCAGGAAGAAGAGGACGTTTGTGACTGTGACTCCGGGCTCACTTAGCAGAAACACCCCCTGACACTCCACCCCCTATCGCAAAATGTAATGCCCGTGAAAAGGGTAGGTGAACACAGTGTTATATAGAACATAGTCCTGAGAGCACGATTGAAAATGAAAACTAGATATAGTGTATGGTATAAACTATGCACCAAAAAGTGTGATATAAGATGAACCAGGCGTGAAATATAATATGCAATACATTGTGCGCAATGACAGATTAATTGGAGAGCGCGAGATAGCACAGGCACTAGCGCGTGCTATGCGATATGCGCCTTGGAGTGTAATATGCACAGGGCAGTGTTGTGTAACCTAACTAGTCTCTAAAGTTGTAATATAAAATATGTGCTGGGGAGTGTAACGTTGCATATGCACTGTGACAAAGATATGGATCCCAGATTGTAATATGTATGGCATAGCACTGTGCGTTATAACATAGGCATCGAGGAAGGCACGTTAGATGGGGCAATATAACCCGTGGGACGACAAGTGTGGTATGACATATTCACGCGGTGGTGTTAGAGTGCACATGGGCTAGAGAGTGTCATAGCATATGCACTAGCTAGTGGAATACAACACAGAGGTGTGTGGCACTCAGCAGGCAATGGTGGGTGTACCACAGCATTGGGCTCTGCCGGGAGCGCGCTGTGACTCTCAAGTGATGTTCGTCCCCTTTCCCGAGAGTAAAATAAAAAGTATTACACATCCGGCAGTTGATGTGTGTTTTATTAACCGTGAGGGGGGTTTCTTGCATAGTTTTGGTCGAATTTTTGTCGAATCTCCTTTGAATGGCTTGGTGTGCATGTGTATTAAATGTGCCCGTCAATAGCTACCCATGTTTGTATAAATAAACGACAAGGGTGTCTACCGGGATTAGGCACGGTAAGGCATCAGACATGTCAGAGCTTCACTAGTGGTGTAAATACATTCCACGTGGATTCATTGTATGCATAGTCGCTTTTTAATGAATATCACGCAAATCGTCATGGTGATAGGTACGTACGGTTTGTCCAGCATGTCCTAGGTGTGTCTATAAATATATATTTTTTAAAAATAATAAAAAACAGTGGCCGGCCCTGGGGATTGGGGTCAAAAAAATATAATTAGGAGACAGGACCTGGGGGATGGGGTCATCAGGGCCAATAAATTAGAATAAGAAGGGGAACCACACAGCCCCCCTTCTTAAAAAATTTAAATAAATAAAAGACTGGCATCGTGCCGGAGGCCACGCCCCCTCCTTGCAGCACTCTGCAAACGCGACCCCTGGCGAGTTGTAAGTTGGGGAATTAATTCCTCTTCAATACTGAGGGTCCCTGAGGGCCAACTAGCCCAACAGGCATCTCCAGTATGCGCCAGGGAGCTGCGCTGCAGACAGGTGTTCTGAGGCCAAGCCCCTTTTTACACCTCTCTGCAACGCAGCTCCGTGGCGCTTACTGGAGGTACCTAGTGGTCTAGTTTGACCCTAGGGACCCTTAGGATTCAAGGGGACTTAATCTCTCAACTTAGAACAGCCACAGGGCGCGTTTACACAGTGGTGAAGGGAGGGGACGGGGCCTGAGGTGACGTGTGCAAACACGCACTATGGCACGTTTTAAATTGGGGATATAATTTCCCTTCAATACTGAGGGCTCCTGGGGGCTAACTAGCCCACCAAGTGCTTCCAGTAAGCGCCACTGAGCTGCATTGCAGAGAGGTGGTCCAGGCCGTGCCACTTTTTACACCTTTCTGCAACGCAGCTCTGTGGCACTTACTGGAGGTACCTAGTGGGCTAGTTGGACCCGAGGGACCCTTAGGATTCAAGGGGACTTAATCTCTCAACTTAGAACAGCCACAGGGCGCGTTTACACAGTGGTGAAGGGAGGGGACGTGGCCTGAGGTGACGTGTGCAAACACGCACTATGGCACGTTTTCAATTGGGGATATAATTTCCCTTCAATACTGAGGGCCCCTGGGGGCTAACTAGCCCCCCAAGTGCTTCCAGTAAGCGCCACTGAGCTGCATCGCAGAGAGGTGGTCCAGGCCGTGCCACTTTTTACACCTTTCTGAAACGCAGCTCTGTGGCACTTACTGGAGGTACCTAGTGGGCTAGTTGGACCCGAGGGACCCTCAGGATTCAAATGAACTTAATCTCCCAACTAAAAACGGACACAGGGCGTGTTTACACAGTGGTGAAGGGAGGGGACGGGGCCTGAGTTAACGTGCGCAAAAACGCCCTGTGGATTGTTTTAAGAGGTAGTTTTAATCCCCCTGCCCTATTATATACTAGGGGCTACAGAGGAGGTCATGCTAATCACAGGGGGACCCCAACGCATAATGTTCCCTAGTGTGTGTAGGTGTTTTCACTGTATTCTAAGTGTCTTTTAACATAGCACTGGCTCTAGGACTGGTTAGTCAGACTCAGTTACCACCAGTAACCGTCTGAAAAAGTTGAGGGTACAGGATGATTGTTGGACTTGGCCCTTCTGGCCGGTTCACCCCGAAACTTTTTGCTTAATATTGTGACTTGGTTTAGTGATTTTATTGACTTCGGCGCACTTTACCGCTGTGTCCCAGGGTAAAGTGCGTGCGTGTTGTGAGGGTGGCCTGCCCTCCCGTAGGAATGCATGGGGGAATGTATGGGTCCCGGTAGTTCCTGATGCGTGGGGTGTGCAGGCCCGTGTTTGGTATGTGCGGACTCCTGGGAGTGAATGCTGCGCGTTGATGTGTGCGGCGTGCATGTACCTGGTGTGGAAGTGCCACTTCTAGAAGTGGGCACTTCAGTGTGCAGTCTGAAATGTGTGGCTTGTCTGGCGATTGGCTGGTGAGGTCAGGTGACGGACTAGGGAATTCCCCAGAGTCAGGAGGAGTCACCCAGTGGTGAATGGGGAGTTAGCATGTTGATGGCTGGGGAGGAGTGTACCTGGGTCCTGAATAGGACAGGGCTTCCCCCACACAATGCTGGCGCCGGCCCCTGTGGTGCGTCTAATGACCCTAGCCCTGCCAGTGAATAGGGAGAGGGGCTGAGCAAAACAAGGTGCTCAGGAACCTGTTGGAACTGGTTCGCCCCTTCCCTGCACCTTAGACAAAGCCTTGTACTGTATAAAAAGGGGCTGTGTCCCCTTACATGTTGTTCTCTTGCAGGATCCACTTGAGGGGGGGCCTGCTGCTGCTGGGCGCCAGGAGAGACCGCCACTGGGGACTGCCTCCCTGCTGGAGGGCCCTGTGAGCTGGCTCTGGGCCCAGCCTTTGCCCCCTGCTCTCTGAAGGACCTTTTTGGTTGCTGGACATTGCTTATAGCGCCTGGGAGCGCTTCCTGGACTTCGTAGCGCTGTGCGCGCTGTTTTCCTAGACTTTGCCTTGGTTATAGCGCTGGGAGCGCTGTTTTGCTTTATAGCGCTAGGCGCGCTGTGATCCTGATAGCGGGTGCCCACCCCGCGATTCTGCCGTGTTTTGATTCAGCCTGCGGGTGCCCACCCCGCTTATTTGCGTGTATTTCGAGGGAGCCTACCCCTCTTACGGCCGGAATAATCACCGCTACAGCCCGGGCTGAAACCGGAAGTCAGGCGGCCGAGGGCAGGCCTCCGGGACAACCGGAACTCAGAGAAGGAGGGCGGGAGCCTACCCCGCCTCCTGCCAAGCACCGCGGTTGCAGCCCGGTCGGAGAAGTTAAGATCCAGGCGGGAGCCCACCCCGCGCTGGACCGTGAGGAGGAGGGTGGCCAGAACTTGTGCGGAGGGGGCGCGAGGCACATTGTCGGTGCCTGCCCCTCCGCGAGGAAGCCTTGGAGTCCTTCACGCCCTCCCCCCCGAGAACGGAGAGAGGGAAGACGACGCGGGAGTCCCCGAGCAGCCCGGTGAGTGTTGAGAAGGGCTGGGGTACTCCGCGCATGTGCTGGGGGTGCGGGGGCAGTGATCGAGCCCCGTGGGGCTCCAAAGGTTGCCACAGCATTTCTCGAGCCCCGTGAGACTCTAGGGGGGCATTGTGTGTAAAGAGTCCCCCGTGTGGGACTCCAACGAACGGAGGCCTTGTGGTGATTCGAGTCCCGGAGAGGGACTCCAACGAAGAGCGCAGTGAACGCTCCGACCTCGGGGGCATGTTGTTTCAGAGCCGTGAAGGCTCCCGGGGCAGTGTTGTTTGAGCCCAGTGAGGCTCCAACGTTGTGCAGAGCCACGAGGGCTCTAGAGGGCATTGTCTGGTGTGCAGAGCGCCCGCAGCGCTCCAACGAGGGGGAGCACGACTGTTCCGAGCCACGAGGGCTCTAGGGGACATTTTCTGAGTGAACAGAGCCCAGAGAGGGCTCCAGAGGCACGCAGAGTGCCTGAAGTTCGTTTTCCAGCTGCCCAGCACTTAGTGGGCAGCTGCCACGTTTAGGTGGGGGACCATTCTTGTTTTAGTCTGCGCAGCTGGCGCAGCTTGACTGAACGCAGGGCGTCCTAGCCCCTTCCAGGCCAGTTGGCCCAGGGACTGCCCCAGGTGGTGGCTCATGTGGAGTCTTGCGCAATTGTTCCTACTTGCACCTCTGAATGTGTGTTGATGCATCATGTGCCATTGCTTTTACACCTCTGAATGTTTTATGCATCATGTGTGTTCCTTCCGTGCACCTCTGAATGTGTTTTGATGCGTCATGTGCCATTGCTCTACACCTCTGAATGTTTTAGGCATCATGTGTAACGTTCTATTACCCCTACAGGTATTGTGATACGTAGGTGGTTGTTGCTTTCTCCTAGTACAGGTGGTGCTAGTGAGGTTCTAGTTCCCTGCGTGACAGTCTCCTAAAGTAGTTAGGGTTACGTAGGTGGTACTTCCCCGATACCAGTAAGTACTGGTTGTGTGCTATACAGATTATTTTTGTGCTACAGTGATTTTATATATTTTATGTGCTAAATATCTAAAAGTGCTAATTCCTGACAGTGGTCCAGGTGGCCCTGTCTTGTACATAATCCCTTGTAAATTCTGCCCGTGCCTGTTGGCACATTGTAAAGTGTGTGTTTTTATCTAATGTGTTGTGTATAATACAAAGGTTATTTTTATAGAATACCTTGTGTGGAGTTTCCTTTGTGGTGGGCCTTGGGTGTTGTTGCTGGGTGCGCGCGCAAACGCTTTACACATCGCCTCAGAGATAAGCCTGACTGCTCGTGCCAAGCTACCAAGGGGGTGAGCAGGGGTTATCTTTGGCGTGTAACTTCCTTGCCCTGACTAGAGTGGTGGTTTCTGCCTGGCTTTGGCGCAAGCCTTAGCCAACCAGAAATCCCCAGGTCTAACAATGATTTTGCAACAAGGCTTCTTTCTGCTCTTCTTTTTGTTCTTTCTGCACGTTATCCTTCTTCCTGCACTTTTCTTCGTCTTTGAGGACTGCTGTTGCTTCTTTCTGCACTTCTTTTTTTTCTTTCTGTGCATTTTTTCTTCTTTCTTCACATGTCCTATCTCTGTAGGCATAGTTAGAAATTAGCATTTAAAAAACCTTTGAAATTCACAGAAAAAACCATAGGTTTCAGGCACGTTATAGTTAGGAATTAGCATTTAAAAAACCTCAGAAATTCACTGAAAAAACCATAGGTTTCAGGGGTGTTATAGTTAGCTGGACTTTTCACTTGTATAAAACCATTGAAATTCCCCCGTTATAGTTAGTTCAGCTAACTATAACTCGCGCGCCCGCAATGCACTGCTGATGACGTCACATATTACATCACTCATGACATGGTCAGTGACATCACTCATGACATCACTGATGACATCTCAAATGACATCACTGATGACATCATCCTTGTGATAGAGTGGCAGACCTCCTCTCACCCTAATATAACCTTTGATACACACATTCAAGAATAGAGACTAAAATTTTCAAAACAATGGACATACCAATACCAGTTACAACAACCTCTTCAGTAATTCTAAGATCCACATACACATCCACTCATTCACCAACAGTCCTATACAGTCACTCATACATGTGCTCACTCATCATATGTACTCATACACCTATACATCCTGTTACACAATGCCACTCATCCATAGAGTTACTCACACACATAGTCACTCATGCTAATAAAGAATCAAACATACATTTACTTGCATATACAGTTATACACACACCACCACACTTACTTCTACGGAAACTTACACATACTTAGTCTTTTAAACAATCACTTATAGAAACACATACTTATTCATACAGGAACTCTTTCAATCTCTCACTCTCACATATACTCACTTATATACACCAATAGTCACATATACTAGTTTAAAACATATATAGTTACTCATAAAGACACTATTGAGACAGTCATTCACTCCCTAACACACCCATACACACACTCATCCACCCATACAGTCCTGCACACATGCTGTCTTCAACACATACAAACAGTGAGTCACTCATTCATGCACCTATGCACTACGTAATACCCCCCACCGAACCATGCAGACACTCAGACTGATACTCAATAAACCAACTAATAACCTATATAGACACCCATGTAGCTACTCACCAACCCATGCAGCCACTTATACACAAAGTGAGAGACTGATACAGATATTTACATATTTAAACATGACTCACTAAGCCATGTATTCACTATGATACACTTAATCAGTCAGATACACAATCAATTTTTCAAAAACAAATCATCCATTTAGACACTTATATACCCATTTATTCTTCCATCGACCTTGAGATATACATATATAAAACATATTTAATTTTCAGAAAAACACACATTCACTGGATGATGTCATCAGTGAGGTCATCAGTGATGTCATTTGAGATGTCATCAGTGTTGTCATGAGTGATGTCACTGACCATGTCATGAGTGATGTAATATGTGACGTCATCAGCAGTGCATTGCGGGCGCGCGAGTTATAGTTAGCTGAACTAACTATAACGGGGGAATTTCAATGGTTTTGTACAAGTGAAAAGTCCAGCTAACTATAACACCCCTGAAACCTATGGTTTTTTCAGTGAATATATATATATATATATATCTATATATCTATATATATATATATAGATATATATATATATAGATATATAGATATATATATTGTAGTGTTCTTTCAGGGCGTCATTGCATGCTGAGTGGGAGTGAAAATCGTCTTCCTGCTGCCCACAGTCTCAGTTGAGAGGCCTTTTGCATTGTTAAATTCTGTTTTCAAAATCAATCAATCAATCAATCGGGGAATTGTAAGCGCGCTCCTCACCCATGAGGGTCTCAAGGCGCTGGAGGAGCGGTTTTAGGCAGCTCTGAGTTCCTAAATTAGTCCTAATAAGGGCTCCTTTGTAACCTCATCTCCCGCTGCATTATAAGGCACAGGAGAGCCGGCTTCGAATGCTTCTCCAGGAGTCTCCGGCCGCTGTTGTTCACCTGCCAGAGTGAGTAATTGAGTCCAGGCTGCAGTGTTTAGTCTGGGGCCAGGGGTCGCTGTGCTCCCCACGGAGCAGCATTCATCACACTGTCAGAGCAGCAACCTGCTGTGGAGACAGGCAGCTGTGCAAACATCTCAAGACAACGTTTGAGCCTGGCGTTTCCATCAGGATAACGAGGCTTGTGTGATACGTGGGGAGGACACTCGTTTCGCTCCCGTGCATGTGAAAAAGGCCGCTTTATTGGAAACAGTGAATACACACCGCCATCATAGCCGCTCACTCTGAAAATCCTAACATCTTATCTGAAAAACCTTCGACCTCCTAGACATTGCTCGCCATGAGTCGCCCGCCCACCCTGCAGCTTCTTCCTCCTCAGCTTCTGCCTGGCTGCAGGACAATCTGCCTTTGTGGCGTGCGACTAATCTCCCGTGAGGGTATCTGAGCGCTGAGAGCCCCTGCTGCCGGGGAGGGGTCAGTTGCACAGCCAGGTCTTGAGTCCTTTTCTGAATTCCAGCAGAGAGGATGAGGTCCGCGGTGCACGGGCCACGCTGTGACAGAACTCTACTCTTCTGGCATCATCACTCCTTTTGCTGCAACCTCATTTCCTGCCTTGGTCTGAGCTCTGCTTTCTGCCACCAGACAGGCCCTTCTCAGAGGTGGTCTTCCATCCCCGTGTCTCCTATTTACTTCTTTGTTTTCAATGATGTCTCTTCTACTTCCATCACTGTCGCCCTATGAGTCCTGCTCCCCAAGCCCGACAAGTGCACCCCATTTGACCTCCATAGTAAAAGGATCTTCTGTGCTACGTCGGCGTGATGCACAACTCCTGTGATCCTTGCTTTGCAACAAACAGCCATCTCGCTGTTCACCTCCTGCCTAGTCTTGTCCATGGCCACATCAAATCTCCCCCCTCCCATTCCTGCACGACCAGCAAGTCTTTCTCCATTAACTTCAGCAGTTCCAACCCAGATAAATGCGCTAGGTCGTTCTCCCCCAAGTGCACCCCGTCAAGCCCGGCCTTAGCCTGCTCCTCCTCAAGTCCCACAACCTTGGCAGTCACCTCATCCCACCAGTTCCCCTCTATACTACGGCGACTGCGCCAATACTGGCCATAGCATTGCCTCTTTGCGTGTTCCCCTGCCCACTTCACAATGGAGCGGCCACCATTCCATATTCCACTCGTCCCCCTTTCGGCCGATGCCAGTGTGCAGGGAAGACATTAAGGTTCACCTACCTTGCCTCCGGTCTTCTGGCCTCACATACCCCACATCCAACCGGATCTCAAGCTTCCCAACTTCATCGACCTCTTTCTTCTGCATCCATCCCTGCTCCTGAGGAAGAGCGCTCCAAACCCCCTTCAGGGAGACTTGTAGGATGTAGGGGTGTTTAGGTCAGGTATGGAAAGGAGGGTGGCTGAGAGCAAGACAGATGAGCTGGGAGAAGGGGTGTGGGTGCGCCTCAGCAGATCTACTGCGTTTGTACAGTGAGAGCTGTGAAAACGAGTGTGAAGACAATTCCTAAGACCCCGAACGCCTTCCAGTCACACACTCTCCCCATCTCCATGCTGATAGAAATGGCCAGGCCCATCCACCTCAGAGTGAAATAGTTTTCAGACAAACGTTGATAGATCTATTGAGACATAACCATACGCCTTCTCTTCGCTCGTCCGTCTGCTCTTAGCCACCCTTATCGCCATACCTGACCTACACACCCATACATCCTACAAACCCAATCCTACATACGTCTTTGCTCCCACCACTCCCACACGGTGAATGCCCCAGAGAACATCGCTGTAAAGAAAGTTAGGAATACCCTGCCTCCCAGGCGGAAGACGCGCATGCCTCATCTGGTGCAGCGTACCCTTCAGCAGCCCCACTGCAGTGGGGAGGTCCTCCAATCCTTTCCTGGTCTCCTCTTCCTACCCCAACCTTCCAATATCTGATGCACAAGTTCTCCCCTTCTGGCTCGTACCCCCAGAAGCACTTTCCATAAAGACAAGTCTCCTAACATCCGGACTATAGTCAGTTTAGACAGTTTCTTCTCCACCAGCGTCGTTACGAAGAGCACCACAGCCTTCTTCTGCTGTTCCACTCCTTCCATGGTGCTCCGCTCCACACAACCTCCATCCATGCCTGCCATGAAGCTTCGCCATCGCCATCGCCGTCCCAGAGGGCTACAAGATCATCCGGAGAGACCGCAACAACCAGACTGGAGGAGGCATCGCCATCATCCACAGAGACACCATCCGTATCTCGACCAACGCCGACAACACCCTGACATCCGCCGAACACCTGCACTTCCAGATCCACACCGACCCCAAGACCACCCTCAGAGGCACCCTGATCTACCGACCCCCGGGACCACGCACTCAATTCAGCGAAGACATCGCCGACTTCATCAGCCCGCACGCCCTCCCCTCGGCCGACTACATCCTCCTCGGGGACATCAACTTCCACCTGGAGAACAACAACGACCGCAACACCACCACCCTGTTTGACAACCTCGCCACCCTCGGACTCAAGCAGCTGGTGACCACCCCCACCCACCTCGCCGGACACACACTCGACGCCATCTTCTCGTCCAGCAAAGACATCTCCTTCAGCCACGCCACTGGACTCCACTGGACGGACCACAGCTGCATCCACTTCACCTTCAAAAGAACCACGGTCCACCACCACCAGCAACAGGCCGCACGAAGAAGCTGGAACAAGATCACAGCCGAACAACTCACCACATCCCTGAGCCAGCACCCTCCCGGCAGCTCACCGAACCCCAGCCAAGCCGCCGACAACCTCACGAAATGGATCTCCACCTGCGCGGACGAGCTCGCCCCTCTGAGGACCCCACCCAGCAGACCCGGAAGCAAGAAGGCCCCTTGGTTCACCGATGAACTCAAGAGCTCCAAGAAGAACTGCCGAGCCCTCGAGAAAGCATGGAGAAGAGACCCAACGCCGGACAACATGACTACCCTCAAGCTCGCCACCCGAAGGCACCATCAACTGATCCACGCCACCAAGAAAACAGCATTCAAGGACCGGTTGGACAACAACGCACACAACAGCAAGGAACTCTTCAACATCGTCAGAGAGCTCTCCAACCCCAACGCCGGAACCAACGACATCACCCCATCGCAAGACCTCTGCAACTCCCTCGCCTCCTACTTCCACAACAAGATCGCTGACATACACAACAGCTTCAGAACACAACCAACGCTCCCCACGACCAAACCAACGCCCCCCACCACCACCCTCAATGCCTGGACACCGATCAACCTCGAAGACACCATCAGCACGATGAACTCCATCCACTCCGGTTCCCCAACCGACCCCTGCCCTCACCACATCTTCAACAAGGCCGACGCTGTCATCGCACCCCACCTGCGGGACATCATCAACACCTCCCTCAACACCGCCACCTTCCCTGAGAGCTGGAAGCACGCCGAACTCAGCGCTCTACTAAAGAAACCAACGGCGGACCCCACCGAACTCAAGAACTACCGCCCCATCTCGCTCCTCCCGTTTCCAGCCAAAGTCATCGAGAAGACCATCAACAAGCAACTGGCAGCCTTCCTCGAGACGACTGGTTCCCTCGACCCTTCCCAGTCAGGCTTCCGGGCCAACCACAGCACCGAGACCGCCCTCATCGCTGCCACAGACGACATCCGAACCCTGCTGGACAACGGAGAAACAGCGGCCCTCATCCTCCTGGACCTCTCCGCGGCATTCGACACTGTCTGCCACCGCACCCTAGTGCAGCGCCTCAGCAACGTCGGGATCAAGGAGAAGGCACTGGAATGGATCATCTCCTTCCTCACCGGAAGGACACAGAGAGTCCGCCTGCCCCCGTTCAGATCAGAAGCCACGGAAGTCACCTGCGGCGTCCCTCAGGGCTCCTCGCTCAGCCCCACCCTCTTCAATGTCTACATGAGCCCCCTTGCGGCCATCGCACGCCAACACAACCTGAACATCATCTCCTACGCCGATGACACCCAGCTGATCCTCTCCCTGACCAACGACCCCGCCACCGCCAGAGCCAACCTACACGAAGGGATGAAAAACGTGGCCGAGTGGATGACGACCAGCCGCCTGAAACTGAACACAGACAAGACGGAAGTCCTCATCCTGGGCTCCTCACCCTCCGCCTGGGACGACTCCTGGTGGCCCCCTGCCCTGGGCAACGCACCCAAACCGACAGACCACGCACGCAACCTGGGCTTCATCCTGGACTCCTCCCTCTCCATGACCAGACAAGTCAACGCCGTCTCCTCGTCCTGTTTCAACATCCTGCGCATGCTACGTAAGATCTTCCGGTGGATCCCCACCGAGACCAGGAAAACAGTCACCCAGGCCCTCGTCACCAGTCGACTGGACTACGGCAACGCCCTCTACGCCGGTACCACCGCCAAGCTCCAGAAGAGACTCCAGCGGATCCAGAACGCCTCGGCGAGACTCATCCTCGACGTCCCCTGACGAACTCACATCTCCAGACACCTGAGAGACCTGCACTGGCTCCCGATCAACAAAAGAATCACCTTCCGGCTCCTCACCCACGCACACAAAGCCCTACACAACCAAGGCCCGACCTACCTCAACAGCCGCCTCAACTTCTACGCTCCCAAACGCCACCTCCGCTCGACCAGTCTCGCCCTCGCAGCCGTCCCCCGCATCCACAGAGCGACAACAGGAGGTAGATCCTTCTCCCACCTGGCCGCCAAGACTTGGAACGCCCTCCCCACCGAACTACGCCTGACCCAAGACCACCTCTCCTTCAGGAAGAAGCTCAAGACCTGGTTGTTCGAGCAGTAGCGGACCCCCCCCCCCCCCCCCCCCCTAGCGCCTTGAGACCCTCCGGGTGAGTAGTGCGCTTTATAAATGCCTATGATTGATTGATTGATTCCTCGTGGGTGCCGCCAGTGAACCTTCTGCAAACACCTCACTCTCATCTCCTAAATCCCACAGGCCTTCAGGCAGCAGTACTCTGTAAGAGAAAATATATTACAATGGCTTATGCTCTAAGGTTTGCAAATCAAGAGAGGTCCCAGTGCGGAGATGTCAAGTCCTGCAAAAGAGAAGTCTGTCCCTGTGGTGGTGCTCTCTTGGTACCAACACCCTGCCACCATGGGTGAAAAAGTCCGCCCTGGAGAGAAATTCCAGTACGGTAAGCTTTACGAAAGAAAGATACCCAAAGCCCTCAATAAAGTCCCAGCAGTTCTTATTCCACAAACAATCCAATAAAGTGTCAACAGTGGAGATGAAAATGGATTGTTTTATCGTTGTTCTTCGTGTTTCCTTTCCGAGGCTTCCTTTTGAATACGACACATCTACAAAATAGCAGCCGACAGGTGTTTCGTCTACAAGACTTTTTCAAAGCTGAATGAGGCCCCAAGTCCGTGAGTCAAATCAAATAGAGGCAAAACTAAATGTCTGCGCTGCTCCAGTAAGTCTCAAGATCTGTGTATTCATAAAGCAATCGCATAAACTGTCTTCACTGCCATCCCAATACCCAGCGGGCAGGCAAAAGGGCCACTTGTATTCACTGGGAGCAACAAACTGGATTCCGAGTAGGGGTGGGCAGTGAACTCCGTGAAGTTTTGCGCACTCCGTCAAAATGTCCACCTCCGCGTAGCGGAGTTTACCGGCGCAGGCCCACCCCTAGTAACATCATGCCCTATTAGGACTTATTTCCCCATTAATGGCCACAGATCTACCTGGGCATGAGAGGGAGGATGTGGCAATGGGAGTCGGGGAGAACACACAGATTTATTACCATATCTGTCATGTTATTTTTGTTATGTTATTTTAATTTATTCAGCGCACAGCTACTCGTAAGTGTCCTGGCGCTGTAGACCGCTGGGGAACCAATCCTGGCTATCCCTGTGAGATGGTCCCTTTCTGGGTATCTCCAAGGTGAAACCAGGCATCCCCGGCGGCGTCTGTGGGGGGCCGTTGTAGAGATGAGGCAAGCTTAATGCCCAGAGTTGCCGAGTGTGTTCCTGGTTAGAGTAGGTACCGAGGCAAGAATTATCGAGTCCGTTTTGACCCTGGTCCACGACCCTGCCGCATCGGGAATTGAACCCTGGTCCCTGGCCGATTCTCTGCTTACAGGTCTGCCGCCTCTAACCAGTGAGCCACACCTCTCCACTACTGGTACTAACGCGCAGTAGTGAGGGAGCACTTTGCATCCCAAGTAGTGGGCTAATTTAGGGGCATATCAACAACAACCGGCGATAATTATCGCTAAGCGCACTTAGCGCTAGGATAATTATCGCCGGCTAGCGTTGATTTTTATCGCTGAGATAGCATGCTATTAGCAACGCTTATCTCAATAGCGAAAAAAATCCTCACGCTAAGTGGCTAGCGTGAGATTATCGCTGGAAACCCAGCGATAATCTCACGTTAGCTTGTTGATAGGGACAGGCAAACTTAGCCATGATATCCTCCTTCCATAGGATATCATGGCTAAGTCTGAAAAATACCAGACGTAAAAAAGCAGCGTTAACCGCGGTTAGCGCTGCTTTTTTTGTCTCTAACCGGGTTAGCGACATTCTTGATAATAGGAGAAATGTCGCTTAGCGACATTTCTCCTATTATTTTACTATTATTATTATTTTCCTATTATTTTACTCTGGAACGCCATTAGAGATGCAAGGGGAAGCATAGAGTAAAAGGGTGCTAACATGCAAATTTGCATGTTAGCACCCTGTTGATAGGGCGCTAGTTTTAGCTCTGCTTTTTTGGCTTTTAAAGCCCTTGTTAATATGCCCCTATGTTGGGAATGAAATGCAGGTGTATGAGACAGCCCTCTATGATGGAAGAGAAAGGGCTAGCCACCTGTTGAAAAAAGTCTGAATGTTTCAGCAGACATAACAACGTGGTTAGTGTCTGTACTTTGAGTGAACTATTAACTACTAGTAGAATGGAGAAAGAGAGTGAGCAATGCTTGTGCCTTACCATTGCAGCCCAAAAAGGCCCGGCTGTTGTTTCACCATCACTGAGTCCACCCCCTCAGGGATCCTTGGAGGTCAGGTGTCCTGGTGCCACGGGCTCTTCCAGGGAGTAGTGTGTGTGGATGCAGTGCACGTGCAAAGTCAGCAGTGTTTTTTTAAATTCAGCCCAAAGGTATCAGCGGCCAGTAGGATGCCAGCGGCGCGCTGACATTAATTTCTGTGGTGCTCCATTCTTGTGTGATAGACAGTCAGACATCATCCTACCTGTTGCCCGGCCTCAGGCACTTAGCTGCTCACATACGCACAGCGCTCTCATATATTGTCCTATTACTTACCGGTAATCTTCATTACTCCGGGTCCCGTAGTCCTCGACACCGTCATGGACTAGTGAGATGTAACTATCTCGCTGACAGAAAAAGAACGAAGGAATGCTGGACCTACCCTTCCCCCTCCCACTGGGAGTACATAAGGAGTACCGTCCCAGCATTCCTCCTGAAATACCAAGCCATAATGAAGGCCGGCAGACAGGGAGGGAGGGAGGGAAGTCATGACGGTGTCGAGGACTACGGGACCCGGAGTAATGAAGATTACCGGTAAGTAATAGGACATTACCCCCAGGTCCCTCCGTCCTCGACACCGTCATGGACTAGTGAGAAATACCAAAGCAAACCCCGGCATTCATACCAGAAAACACAACAAACCACCAGGATAGCAAACAAACCCAGAGATTTATTGGAAATAAAGCAGAAAAAACAATCAGGAGCGAACAGAGCTCAACACCCCCAATGCAAAACCTCCATCATCCCCCAATAGATTGAGAAGGCGATAATGCCTGATGAAAGTATTGGAAGAGGCCCACGTGGCAGCCCTACAAATCTCAGAGAGAGGAACACCCTGAACCTCCGCCCAAGAAGCAGCCACCCCTCTCGTAGAACGACCCTGAACCCCCAGAGGAGGAGGAGAACCAGACAGAGAGTAGGCCAAGGAAATGACTTGCTTCAGCCAACGGCCGATGGACACCGAAGAAGCCTTACTCCCAAGGGAAGCCGCACCAAAGGAGACAAAAAGGGAGTCCGATTTGCGAAAAACCGCCGTACGGGCCAGATAAATGCGCAAAGCCCTGCACACATCCAACAAAGACCACTGGGGACCACCAGGAGAATCCAAAACAGAGCCCAGGGCAGGTAAAACCAACTCCTGACACTTGTGAAATTGCGAAGCAACCTTCGGTACAAAAGAAGAATCCAGTCGGAGCACCACACCCTCCTCTGTGAAGGAAAGAAAAGGAGGCCGAGCCATCAAGGCTCCCAACTCCCCAAGACGACGAGCAGAGGTGACCGCCACCAGAAAAACCACCTTGAGAGTCAGAAATTTTAAGTCCACCACATCCAAAGGTTCAAAAGGAGGACTGATTAAAACTCGCAGGACCAAAGGCAAATCCCACAGGGGAAAAGAAGGACGAGGAACAGGCCGAGAAACAGTAAAACTGCGAAGAAGACGAGAAACCAAGTCCTCAATATCCGAAAGGTTCCCCCACGGGGAACGAAAAGCCCGAACAGCGGCCCACTGGGCCCGCAGAGTAGACACAGCCAAACCCTTCTCGAAACCTTCCCACAAAAACTGAAGGACAACCTGCAAGGAACAGAACAAAGGGGAGACCCCCAACGTCGAACACCAACGGTCAAAATTACCCCAATGCCTATCATAAGCCTTAAGGGTGGAAGGCCGCCGGGAACGCTGAAGAGCCACCGCTAAATGTTCCGGGAAACCGCGCCGTCTCCAACCCTGCCTTTCAACTTCCACACCGACAACCGCAACCGGAGAAGCGACAGGGACGGGGAAGACCGAAGTGGAGACGGAGACAGGGGAAGAAACCAGGGACCCTGCACCGCCAAAAGACGCACCGTCGGAAACCAAGACCTCCGAGGCCAAAACGGCAGGACCGCCACCACCTCCCGATCCTCCTGACACAAACGGGCCAGAAACCTGGGAACCAGAGCCAGGGGGGGGAAGGCATAGAGGAGACGTGACGGCCACGGGAGAGACAGAGCGTCCACCCCCCAGCAACCCTCCTGCAGAAACCGGGAGCAAAACCGAGGGAGCTGAGCATTGTGCCGGGAGGCAAAGAGGTCCAGAAAGGGACGCCCAAACCTCCCGCACACAAGCCGAAACGCAACCGGGGTGAGAGACAACTCCAGAGAGTCCGGAAAGCACCGACTCAGGGCATCCGCCACAAAGTTGTCCACTCCCCGAAGATGAACCGCCGTCAGAGACAGCAGATGGCCCTCCGCCCAACAAAACAGGGGCACCACTATCGCATTCAAGGAAGCCGAACGAATCCCCCCTTGATGATTCAGATAAGCCACCGTCACCATGTTGTCGGACCGCACCAACACGTTCCGACCGAGCAACAGAGCCCGAAAACCCATCACAGCTCGGGACACCGCCGTGAGTTCTCTCCAGTTGGACGACCGGCGGCTCTCCAGGAGGGACCAACGACCCTGAAGGGAGTGAGATTCCAAGGTCGCCCCCCAACCCAAGGCGCTGGCATCCGACGTCAAGACCAGAGAAGGAGAAGACTGCAGGGGCAGACCCAAAGACAGATGATCCCTCACAGACCACCAAAGAAGAACCGGGAGGACCACCGGAGACACAGGAATAAGAACGTCCATGTCGCGGGACAGGGGATCCCAGAGAGACAGGAGGTACACCCAAAGGGGGCGCAGATGAAAACGAGCCCAGGCCACCGTGAAAACTGTCGCCGCCATCAGACCCATAAGACGCAACCAAAGGCGCACCGGAAAGGCACCCCCCACCCGGAAACGACGAGCAAGGGACACCAATGTCAAAACCCGAGGCTCGGGGAGGAACACACGGTTCAGATCCGAACGGAAGCGGGCCCCAATGAAAACCATGTCCTGCGACGGCGTCAGCTGACATTTGGGCAAGTTGATCAGAAACCCATGGGCCCGCAACGCCGAGCACACCACCTCCCTGGCCTCCAGCAACAGGACCCGAGATGGAGCATGGATCAACCAGTCGTCTAAATAGGGGTACACCATCACCCCTTGGAGATGAAGCCACGCGACCAAAGGTGCCACCACCTTTGTAAACACCCTTGGCGCCGACCGGAGACCGAAAGGCAACACCAGGAACTGGTAATGACGCCCCTGAACACAAAACCGTAGAAACCTGCGGGATCGAGGATGGACCGCGACATGGTAATACGCATCCTGAAGATCGAGGGTACACATGAAGTGACCCGGCAGCACTAATGGAATCACCCTCTGCAAGGTCTCCATGCGGAAAGGAATCCTGGCCACCCATTTGTTCATGACCCGCAGATCCAAAATCAAGCGGAAACCCCCCGTGTTCTTCGGAACCAGAAAGACCAGGGAATAGAAACCCAACCCCATCTCCAACGGAGGAACCTCCTGAATGGCACCCTTCCGAAGAAGGTCCAGAATCCCGAGAGAAAGATGGGACCGCTTCACACGACTCGAAGGCCAAGGAGTCGGCCGAACACCCGAGTCTGGTGGAGGCGCTGTAAATTCCAGGACATAACCCTGGCGAATGATGTCCAACACCCAGACGTCGGAACACGACTGAACCCAGGCATCCAGGAAGAAGTGCAGCCGCCCTCCTACCAACAACCCGGGAACCACCGCCAAAGAGTCAGGAACGCGGCTTGGCAGGAGGAGGGGACTTAGCCTTACGGTCCCGACCACGGCCAGAAGCAAACCTACCCTGGCCTCTCACAAACTGCCTACGAGAAGCAGGGCGAAAGAAAGATTTGGGTTTAGAAGGGACAGGAGCAGTAGTAGAGACTTTAAAAGAGGAAGAATGTTTCTTTTCTTTAAACAACTTGTGCAATTTCGTCTCCAACTCCCCTCCAAACAACATCGTACCCTGAAAGGGCAACCTCAAAGCGCATGCCTTCTGCGCAGAGTCAGTCTTCCAGTCCTTGAGGACAAGACTGCGACGAGCAGCCACACAAGCCCCCCCGGACAGAGCAGAAGCACGCACAACGTCAAAGGAGACATCAGACAGAAGCTCCACCTGACGCTCAATTTGCTCCAGCAAGCCAGAACAGTCCGTGGCATTATCCATAGACTGATAGAGAGACTTCAGGTCAGACAACAGGGACTGCGACACATAAGTCCCGTAGATGCCAGCCCTCAAGGCCAGGTGGGAGCCAGAATACACCTTACGGAGCGCCACATCCGCCTTCTTGTCAACCGGATCCTTCAGAACAGCATCTTCAGCAAGGGAAGTACGCCCCACCAAACTAGCCACAAACGAGTCAATAGGAATTGAATCAGGCAGTTCAGTGGCCATATCCTGCAGAGGATAGAGTTTCGTCATGAATCGAGGAATCAAAATGCGATCAGGATCAGCCCACTCGCGCTTCAAAACATCTTTGATGAAGGGATGGACAGGCACATCGACAGTGGCAGCACTCTGAAATTGACGCAACAAAGGGCCCCTAGAGGTACTAGGCGCGTCTCCGTCAGGAAACCCCATGTTCTCTTTAACATGCTGCACAATCGCGGACATAGTCTCCTTGTCCACATATTTGCCCTTCAACTCGTCATCCCCCAAAGTTCCAGCAGACTCATCGCCACTAGAAGCCGAAGAAACAGGAGCAGGACACCTGCGACGGGAACCAACATCACCCATCTCAGTCAAGGTTTCCCTGATCAAGCGCTTAATATGCGCATCAGCACCAGCATCACGGCGCCTGGACCTGGCAGGAGAGGGAGACCTGGAAGCACTAGAAGAAGAGGAAGACCTCTCCCGGTGATGTCTTTTCCTGGAATGCTTTCCCATCGTAAAGAATACACCAAACACAGCAAAAACGCCAGAGATAACAACCGCTATGCGGTACTCACCCCAAACGCTCGTTATAACGAGTCTCCCAAGCCGGTAACCTCGAGGCGCCTGACTTCCGTCCCCACGATCAAAAACCGGAAGTCAGGCATGACGACTTCCGGCCGGGGAAGGAGCTCCAACCAATCCAGAGGAGCATCACGGCCGCGCCCCCTAGCAAGCCCAGCAGGCCAGGAGAGGCGGCCATCGGGCCAAGAAGAAACCAACGCGGTATTACACCGCCGCGTGGGACCAGGAAATGGAGAGGCCCGCGCCACTCCCCCCAAGCCCAGCAGGGAGGGAGAGGCCAACAACGAAGGGCCGCCGGCACCAGGTAAGAACCAGCGGCCACAACGAGAATCCAGAAAGAAGGCAGGAGCGCCCCCGCTCCTGCCGCGTCCTCTTACACCGTCAGGATGACAGAAAAAGAACAGGAGGAATGCTGGGACGGTACTCCTTATGTACTCCCAGTGGGAGGGGGAAGGGTAGGTCCAGCATTCCTTCGTTCTTTTTCTGTCAGCGAGATAGTTACATCTCACTAGTCCATGACGGTGTCGAGGACGGAGGGACCTGGGGGTAATGGACTCCTGGGCTCTAGTGACTGCTGCAGAAACCCTCCACCTGACCCCCACACTGACGAACATGGCAGCCGCTGCCCCCACACACCCACCCCTTGCCATGGGCCAGCTCCAGCCTGATTGGATGGAGCGGACCATCAGCAAAGGAAACTTCACCGTAGCAAACATGGCTGCAGGGGAGGCATGTGTTCGAGATTGGTAGCTCGCGACTCGAGGCCGACTGACTGACTTGAAGAAGTCCGTATGGTACAGCGCTCTTTTATTATATGATTTTTTTTTTATTTACAAAGCGCTTTGCTGCACTTCATGCACCAACCTTTTAACTCACAGAGTCCCCCGCAGTGACAAGATGGTAGTTTATAAAACTTACTGTGCGATGGAATGCTGACCCTCCATCTGTACAAAGTCAAACACTGCGCTGGGTACGTAATAAGCGTGTTGTCATGCTACGCGCGGTGTACGGTTTTAAAATGTCGGCAGGTGCTCAAGGACACAGAGAGGGCAGCGTTAGATGAATGGAGCTTTCATTCTAAAGATATTTTGAACTGTTGTATTTTAAACGTGTGGCTTCTCACAAGTTGCTGCAAGCACATCCCTGTGACGTCCGTTCTATCTTCCCTCGCTTCCAATGGGATGACGGCGTTAACGAAGAGTCTTCTCATCCGATTGGTTGATGCTACAAACCTATTATATCCATGGCGATGGACATTTCCATTACAGAATGTATGATGTTGTTAATTTGTCTTGTTTCCATGTGTGTCTGCATGTGCATATGTTAGCATGTTTGCGTGTATATGTGTCATGCCTACTCCCAGTAAGGATGGTGCAAACGTCTCAGTCTCAAATTGTTAGTGGGGCAGAGCGGGGCTCCGCGGAATTCCACAGAGTTTTTTTTTTTTGCAACTCCGCGAGCTCCGCCCACCTCTAATTTTCGAGTAGGGAGAAGTCTGTGAGGTGACCCATTAAGACCCCAAAAGCCGACTCGTCATTCAGTTCCATGTAGTTAATCAAGCATTCTGGATTTCCTGCATATCAGTGAAATCATTTCTGACCGCTCCTCCGGCCAGGACAAGTGGTGGATCAGCCTGAACTCCCCCGCTGCCTTCTCAGCCTCTATCCCTCGTGAGGAAATCATCAGAACAAGAAGAGGAAAGTTGGGGAACGGTCCACCATCCTGCCCGCCTCAATCTCTTTCTCTCTCTTGGCCTCCATCGCTACTTCCACCCCCTTTGTCGGCTTCAAGTGGTCGGTGCAGCGCTGCCTTTAGTAAACCCTCCCTTCAGCATCCCCACAGCTGGCCGGGTTGGATATTTGCCAACCACGGGCCATCGTCTCCACCTTATTTGCCATATTGGCCCTTGTCCATAATCACCTCTTTCTCCCCTCTGCCTCTCCCCCTCCCCCTCCTTGCTGCCCTTGCCCCCCAAAGCAGTGCAGTTCCAGGTGTCTCCTGCCACACCTGGTCCCCATGCCTACATCAGCCTGGGGGCCTCTTTCAAGCCCCCTTGTTGGAATTCAACAGATTCCATCAGCATTCACCTCCGCCTGGATCCTGGCCCTCCCAGGGGGGTCTGTTCTGACAAGGGGTCTAGGGCTGGGCTGGACCTCTGGCTGCGTGAGCCACAGGAGTAGGCCTGGTGGGCATCAGATGTTGCCAGCTTTCTTTCCTCCTCCTTAGACCCTGCTTTCATGTGGGTTACTTTGTGTTGCAACTTAAATATACCCGGGTCCTCGCTCGTCCATTTTGTCTCCTTTGTGCTGAGCCACAGAGGTCTTCCTAAGGGAGCTGGTATTCTCATGCGAGGTCCCACTCTCTCCTTCTTTGTTTCGATCCTGTCCACCCTCGTCCTGTCATGGGGCCCGATTCACAGAATTAACTTTAGACAAAATCCTAAACTTACTACTTTTGGTATTCACAGAAGTTAGGATTTTATCTTAAGTTTGTCTTAAGACAAAGTTAAGACAGACTTAAGACAGACTTAAGTTAGGATTTTGTCTTAAGTTTGTCTTAAGTCTGTCTTAAGTCTGTCTTAAGTTTGTCTTAAGACAAACTTAAGACAAAATCCTAACTTCTGTGAATACCAAAAGTAGTAAGTTTAGGATTTTGTCTTAAGTTAGCTCTGTGAATCGGCCCCATGGCGTCCTATCACTCGTACCTTGGTACTTCCTAGAGTGACATCACCATCACACACACCACCTTGAATACCAACTGTCTCTGCACCTTTCACAGTTCTACTTTCACCCTCTCTCGCCTGCGCTCTCCTGGCCCCGCCTCCTGCCTGCAATCTCCTGGCCTCTTCTGCCTGCACTCTCCAGGCCCCCTCCCCAGCCTGCGGTCTCCTGACCCCATCTCCTGCCTGCGCTCTCCAGGCCCCATCTCCTGCCTGTGATCTCCTGGCCCCCTTCCTGCACTCTCCTGGCCCCGTCTCCTGCCTGCGCTCTCCTGGCCTCTTCTTCTGCTTGCACTCTCCTGGCCCCCTCTCCTGCCTGCACTCTCCTGCCACCCTCCACAGCCTGCGGTCTCCTGACCCCTCTCCTGCCTGCACTCTTAGCCCCCCCCTCTCCTGCCTTCACTCTCCTGGCCCCCTCCCTAGCCTGCACTACCCTGCCCCCCTCCCCAGTCTGCGCTCCCCTGACCCCCTCTCCTGTCTGCATTCTCCTGGCTCATTCTCCTGCCTTCCACCTCCTGGCCCCCCTCCTGCGCTCTCCTGGTCCATTCTCCTGACAGCGCTTTCGGGGGTCCCTCTGTTGCCTGCTACCTTCCGGCCTCCTTTACTGTCTGCCACCTCCCGGCCTCCTCTGCTGTCTGCCACCTCCCGGCCTCCTCTGCGGTCTGCCCCTCCTGGCCTCCTCTGCTGTCTGCCACCTCGCTCCCTCCTCTGCTGTCTGCCACCTCGCTCCCTCCTCTGCTGTCTGACACCTCCCTCCCTCCTCTACTGTCTGCCACCTCCCTCCCTCCTCTACTGTCTGCCACCTCCCGGCCTCCTCTGCTGTCTGGCACTTCCTGGCCTCCTCTGCTGTCTGCCACCTCCCTCCCTCCTCTGCTGTCTGCCACCTCCTGGCCTCCTCTGCTGTCTGCCACCTCCCAGCTGTAGGAGAGTAGGCTCTGCTTCACATGGGTACCCCCACTTTTTGCTGGTGTTTCACTGTTTCTCGACCTTAGTCTGGCTGTGACCCTGCTAATCAGGACCCCAGCCTAGCTGCTTCCTCTCTAAAATGGTTTCCATGTACATTAGGTACATCTCTAATTGGATTCTGGAGTGCCTTATAAGCCCCTAGTATATGGTATACTATGTACCTAGGGCATAGGTACCTCAGAGGCCTACCAGGGGTTGAAGCATGTATTATGCCACCCCTGGGAAGCACTCCAAAATGGCACCACAGGTCTGCTACTGCAGCCTGGGTAAGGTGGTGCTTGCAACCCTTACAGTGGTATAGGCTACCTATATCACTACCATTGCACACATATATAAAACCTATAGAACACCATCTTCCTGGTCTTCCTCGAAGTTGTGCTTTGGGCTCCGAGTAGCCCCAGCCTTGAGCATCTCTTACACTGAAGATTGCTGGCCTCTACTTCACGAGTGACCCGTGGGCCAGTTTCAAGTGCGACCGCTCAAGGCTCAAACGCGATCAAACGCGATCGCTAGCCCGTTGGCCTAGTAGGTCCCCACAAAGGCAACTCCTCTTCTGATTTGGCTTTCCTGGTTGCTCCAGATGTGCCCCGACTTACCCTCGCTGGGTGTGTCCCCCATACCTTGCTGATCTGAACCGACGTCCTTTCTCTGATTTCCAGTGACTTGCCGTTGCCAAGGCTTGTTGGGTCCAATCTGGTCGCCGAAACCGCAGCACTCGACAAACTTTGTGGGACAGCTCGAATCCGGCTCCTGGTTGTCATCGGCAGCTCCTGGACCTCATGGCTGAAGAGTCAAGACACCCGTCAATTTATCTGAAGCACCCGACATCTGTGGGCATTGGTCCATCGTGCCCCTGGTCACTGGCAAGTGACCCAGACTCTGTCCCCTCTGCTTTCAGGTTCCTTCCATCCTAGATCCAGGCTTGGATCGCTTCGGACACTTCTCCTCTTCACGGCAGCAGCACTTCTTCGCCAGCTTCCATTGAAGTCGACGATGCAACCTGACACCAAAAGATACCTATGCACCCGGCTTCCCTGGGTGAGGTAACTCGAGTACTCCAGTGCTCCCATGGGTGCTAGCCCTAGAACTTCCTAAGTCCAAAAGGGATTGGTCCTGACTAGATTCTAAGTGTACCTAATCTTTAAACTTCCAACGCGACATTGCCCATAGAAAATAACGGGAACCCACGGCTGTGTTAACACACTGCACACGGCCCCCGTGGGTCCCCTGTGTCACTACCTTGGGTGGTTCCTTGGGGTCCCAGCGATTCTACAGGCTCTAGGCCTTGTGTCTAGTTCAGTCGTGGTTCTTATACCACTTTATTGGTATATGGTTTGGTATGCCCCTAGGGCCCAAACGTGTATTTGTGCTATTACTGTTGATTGCTAACTTGTAACTTAAGTACTTCGAACTCCAGTCTCATAAAGAGACTAGAGGGGTGTGTTTTATCTTAAATACATATATTTTAAATATATACCTGGTGTGGTTGTCCTTTCATTTGGTCATTCAAGAGATTATAGACTGGTAAAACAAGCTGCTTTACATTCCTTCAAGACTTAGCCTGAAGGCTGCTCTCCATAGCTACCACTAGGATAGCTTTCAATAAAGGTTGTCTTTAACCTGTTCACCATAAGGGGTTGTTTGGACTGATACAAGGTGCCCACTAGAACTAGTGGACAGCATATATCAGGCCAACTTCTCACACCGGCCTCCTCTGGTCTGCCACCTCCCGGCCTTCTCTGCTGTTTGGCACTTCCTGGCCTCCCTTGCTGTCTGCCACCTCCCTCCCTCCTCTGCTGTCTGCAACCTCCTGGCCTCCTCTGCTGTCTGCAACCTCCCGGCCTCCTCTGCTGTCTGCCACCTCCTGGCCTCCTCTGCTGTCTGCCACCTCCTGGCCTCCTCTGCTGTCTGCCACCTCGCTCCCTCCTCTGCTGTCTGCCACCTCCCGGCGCCCTCTGCTGTTTGCTACCTCCCGGCCACCTCTGCTGTCTGCCACCTCCTGGCCTCCTCTGCTGTCTGCCACCTCCTGAGCTCCTCTGCTGTCTGCCAACTCGCTCCCTCCTCTGCTGTCTTCCACCTCCCGGCCCCCTCTGCTGTTTGCTACCTCCTGGCCTCCTCTGCTGTCTGCCACCTCCTGGCCTCCTCTGCTGCCTGCTCTCTCCTGGCCTACTGTCTGCCACCTCCTGGCCTCCTTTGCTGTGTGGCACGTCCTGGCATCCTCTGCTGTCTGCCACCTCCCGGCCTCCTCTGCAGCCTGCGCTCTCCTGGCCTCCTCTGCTGTCTGCCACCTCCTGGCCTCCTCTGCTGTCTGCCACCTCGCGGCCTCCTCTGCAGCCTGCGCTCTCCTGGCCTCCTCTGCTGTCTGCCACCTCCTGGCCTCCTCTGCTGTCTGCCACCTCGCGGCCTCCTCTGCAGCCTGCACTCTCCTGGCCTCCTCTGCTGTCTGCCACCTCGCGGCCTCCTCTGCTGCCTGCGCTCTCCTGGCCTCCTCTGCTGTCTGCCACCTCCCGGCCTCCTCTGCAGCCTGCGCTCTCCTGGCCTCCTCTGCTGTCTGCCACCTCCTGGCCTCCTCTGCTGTCTGCCACCTCCCGGCCTCCTCTGCTGACTGCACTCTCCTGGCCTCCTGTCTGCCACCTCCTGGCCTCCTTTGCTCTCTGGCACGTCCTGGCATCCTCTGCTGTCTGCCACCTCCCGGCCTCCTCTGCAGCCTGCGCTCTCCTGGCCTCCTCTGCTGTCTGCCACCTCCTGGCCTCCTCTGCTGTCTGCCACCTCCCGGCCTCCTCTGCAGCCTGCGCTCTCCTGGCTTCCTCTGCTGTCTGCCACCTCCTGGCCTCCTCTGCTGTCTGCCACCTCCCGGCCTCCTCTGCAGCCTGCGCTCTCCTGGCCTCCTCTGCTGTCTGCCACCTCCCGGCCTCCTCTACAGCCTTCGCTCTCCTGGCCTCCTCTGCTGTCTGCCACCTCGCGGCCTCCTCTACTGTCTGCCACCTCCCGGCCTCCTCAGGTCTGCCACCTCCCGGCCTCCTCTGCTGTCTGCCACCTCCCGGCCTCCTCTGCAGCCTGCGCTCTCCTGGCATCCTCTGCTCTCTGCCACCTCCCGGCCTCCTCTGCAGCCTGCGCTCTCCTGGCCTCCTCTGCTGTCTGCCACCTCCCGGCCTCCTCTACAACCTCCGCTCTCCTGGCCTCCTCTGCTGTCTGCCACCTCGTGGCCTCCTCTGCTGTCTGCCACCTCCCGGCCTCCTCAGGTCTGCCACCTCCCGGCCTCCTCTGCTGTCGGCCACCTCCCGGCCTCCTCTGCAGCCTGCGCTCTCCTGGCCTCCTCTGCTGTCTGCCACCTCCCGGCCTCCTCTGCAGCCTTCGCTCTCCTGGCCTCCTCTGCTGTCTGCCACCTCCCGGCCTCCTCTGCAGCCATCGCTCTCCTGGCCTCCTCTGCTGTCTGCCACCTCCCGGCCTCCTCTGCAGCCTGCGCTCTCCTGGCCTCCTCTACTGTCTGCCACCTACTGGCCTCCTCTGCTGTCTGCCACCTCCCGGCCTCCTCTGCAGCCTTCGCTCTCCTGGCCTCCTCTGCTGTCTGCCACCTCCCGGCCTCCTCTGCAGCCATCGCTCTCCTGGCCTCCTCTGCTGTCTGCCACCTCCCGGCCTCCTCTGCAGCCTGCGCTCTCCTGGCCTCCTCTACTGTCTGCCACCTACTGGCCTCCTCTGCTGTCTGCCACCTCCCGGCCTCCTCTGCAGCCTGCGCTCTCCTGGCCTCCTCTGCTGTCTGCCACCTCGTGGCCTCCTCTGCTGTCTGCCACCTCCCGGCCTCCTCAGGTCTGCCACCTCCCGGCCTCCTCTGCTGTCGGCCACCTCCCGGCCTCCTCTGCAGCCTGCGCTCTCCTGGCCTCCTCTGCTGTCTGCCACCTCCCGGCCTCCTCTGCAGCCTTCGCTCTCCTGGCCTCCTCTGCTGTCTGCCACCTCCCGGCCTCCTCTGCAGCCATCGCTCTCCTGGCCTCCTCTGCTGTCTGCCACCTCCCGGCCTCCTCTGCAGCCTGCGCTCTCCTGGCCTCCTCTACTGTCTGCCACCTACTGGCCTCCTCTGCTGTCTGCCACCTCCCGGCCTCCTCTGCAGCCTGCGCTCTCCTGGCCTCCTCTGCTGTCTGCCACCTCCCGGCCTTCTCTGCAGCCTGCACTCTCCTGGCCTCCTCTGCTGTCTGCCACCTCCCAGCCTCCTCTGCTGTCTGCGCTCTCCTGGCCTCCTCTGCTGTCTGCCACCTCCCGGCCACCTCTGCACTCTGGCACGTCCTGGCTACCTCCATCCTTTCACCCTTGCCCAGTCTCTCGTGGACTTTCTCCCCTGCAGCCGCCTACCCCCTATCACTGCACTCTCCTCCAACACTCCTGTCATCACCGTCTCCCCTCTCATCATTCCCTCCTCCCACTTCCCTGTTACCCCCCCCCCCCCCCCCATCTGTCCCACACTCACTCCAGGAGCCTGGCCCCTCAGACCTGGGGGTCGTTGACTGTGTCATCCTTTATTCACCACCTTTTCCCCATCATGTCTCCGACCCCTGGGCTTGTGCCGCTCCGCCTCCTCCAGGCCCTTTCGGGCTGCGTCTGGTGGTTGCCCCCTACTCCCCCTCTCCTTTCACCTCTACCCAAATTCTGTACCCCCAGCGGTGCCCTTCAGCCAGGGCAAGCTCCTCACACCTGGTCTGCGCTCCACTGACGCCACTCTCTTGTTCATCCCTCTCCTGTCGCCATCGCTACCAGCCCCCGTACTGAGGGGCTCATTTACAAGCCCCTTTGCCTCCACAGCCGCGCTTCATTTGCTCCATATTTCTACGGATGCAGATGCGTCACTTGTTTTCAGGTCACGTGGGATTTGGCTGCGCCGTGTTCGTTTTTAATTTAGATCTCAAAATGGACAGCGCCCCCTTCTTGCACGGCCAAATTCCAAAGAAGGGATTAAACCAGGGCACCATTAATCTCAAAACCTAATTTGAGTTGCATCAAAGGGTCTCTTTATTTTAAACTCGAATCATTGTATTTGGTAATCTTGGTAAACTTCTCACTTCCGATCAAGGGGGCAGATTTATGTTCCCTGGCGCATCCCTGCAAATCAGCATGGATGCGCCGGGGAAGATGCGTCACGCAAGTTTACCCTTGCGCCACAATAGATGCGCCGCATTTACAATGCAGCGCATCGTGGCGCAAGGATAAACAGATGCGTGACGCATCTGATGGCGGGAGGGCGGCGCATTGCTGGAGTTGCGTCGCAAGTGCGACGCAGCTCCAGCAAGGCTCGGGGGTGCCCTATCTCTAACATGCTGCGTCAATCCTTACGCCTGCTTCAAGCAGGCGCAGGGATTTGACGCAGCAGGGCCGGATCTCCATAGATGCGTCACAATGTAAATTGGGCGCAACGTGGCGCAGGGTTTACGCCGTCGCTGTGTCACAAAAGTGACGCAACGGTGGCGTAAAAGGGGCGCAAGTCCCACATAAATCTGCCCCATAAAATGTAATCAATGCCCAAGAGATGGTAAAGTGTTGTAATGTTTTAATTTATGCAAGGTAGGCGTTCTGTCGAAAACTCCTCCAGTAAAAATGACGCAGTGGTATTTACTACGGGGCAGATCTATGTTGGAGTTGCACCACTTTTACGCCACCGTTGCGTCACTTTTGTGACGCAGCGGCGGCGTAAACCCTGCGCCACGTTGCGCCCTATTTACATCGTGACGCATCTATGGAGATGCGTCACGGTGTAAAGCCCTGCGTCACATTAAACCTGCGTCAGGTTTCATGTGGGCGTTGCGACACAGGGGGGGCGTTCCGTCGCAGGAACACCCCTGAAAAGTGACTCAGTGAAATCTATAAGATTTCACTGAGTCACTTTCCCAACGCTGATGCGCCAAAACCCTGCGCCTGCTTGAAGCAGGCGTAAGGCTTGACGCACCATGTTAGGTATGGGGTAGGTTGGAACAGTGCTGGAGTTGCGTCGCGCTTGCGACACAACTTCAGCACTGCGCCACCTTATGCCGGCAGATGCGTCACGGATCTGCTTGTCCTTGCGCCACGATGCACCGCATTGTAAATGCGGCGCATCTGCGGTGGCGCAAGGGCAAACTTGCGTGATGCATCTTCCCTGGCGCATCCATGCTGATTTGCAGGGATGCGCCAGGGAACGTAAATCTGCCCCTACTTTTTCAGTCTTTGGCGTGTCTTGCTGCTGCGCTGCCAATGGTCACAATCCCAACGCAGACTGAACCCAGGCGTAGGATTGACGCATCGGCTGTGCCCGAGGGAGCACACCAGCCGCAGTGACCTGATTGCAATGGGCAAGCAAGTCACGAGGTCAGTGGCCACAGAAGGTAGGCATGTGCAGGGAATGTCACGATTTGTGACATTACGTGCTGATGACGTACATACAAGTGGGCTCTGCGTCACATCCAGGACCAAATGTTAGAGCGCTAGGTGACTGTTACCTTTTCATGCTCTAAAACATTGGTCCCCGTGCAGTCGGCTGCTTGCGTCACATTAAACGGACGCAGCCTCACTGTTTGGACGCATGGCTGTTGTTGCATCAGTTTCCTTGTGCCATGGAGTGCCGTATCATAAATATGGCGTAAACATGGCGTCGTAAGCTATTTTGCTGCAGGTGCAAGTAAACTGGCGCATGGCTGCTTTAGCGTAGCAATGTGTCCGTTTCTTCTAAATGACCCCTTGACTCTGGCTGCCTTCCTCTGATGCCGCACCTGACAGATGTACTATGCCTTCTTCCTCGCTTGCTACACGACTCACCCCCCTCACGGCACTGCGCAGCCCCTCCTTGCATTTACCACCCCCCTCCCCGCACAATTCTCTAACTGTTGTTGATTGCATGGGTCAGCAACAGGAGATCTCCCGCATCTGCTCTGTGTCTGCAGCAAACTGAAGGATGAACGGATCCGACTGCTCAAAACTCAGTTTAACTCAAGAGGGATCCGCACGCGGAGGAAGCACTTATGGCCTGCTTCAACACGAGGACTCGCAGCTCATCTGCAGGCTGGTAAGATTCTTGCGCTGTTGGACAAAAGAAATTCTAAAAGCCAGCACATGCGCTTCACCAGCAGCTGGCGTAGCTGCTCCGGAGGAGAGAGACGTCCAACCCATGATCTAAAGCTGGCTTTGTAACCATCGTTCTTTATTCCCCGTGACACGATCTTTACAATCGTAGGAGCATATTATCAAGACAGGCGATAAAATTATCGCTGCTTTAGCGGCAGAAAACTGCCGCTAAAACGGCGATAATGGGCTTGATAAAATGCTCTATGGAATTCCAATTGAAACCCATGTTAGATGTGAAGGACATTATTTTTGTTTTTAAAACATTTAAAGAAACTGCATTGTTATTTACAATGTCAATAGCTTAATCTCTCTCAAATGCGAGAGCTATTGCATTTGCACCCACACAGAGCCACACACACAAAGCCACCCACACACACAGAGCCACCCACACACACAGAGCCACCTACACAGAGCTATTCACATAGAGCAACCCACACACAAATAGGACCACCCACACAGAGCCACCTACACACACACTGTTACCCACACACAGACAGAGCCACCCACGCATAGAGCCACCTACAAAAAAAGCCACCCACACAGAGCCACACAATCAGAGGCACACACATATACACACACACATAGAGCCTCCCACACACACACACACAGAGCCACCCACACTTACAGAGCCACACACACAGAGCCACACACACAAAGCCACACACACAGAGCCACACACACACACAGAGCCACATACACACACACAGAGCCACATACAGAACCACACACACATACAGAACCACACACACATACAGAACCACACACACACACATACATCTAGACACATACACATTGATCTTGGGAGCCAAAGCAGAAGTGGCACCGTTGTTTTAGATCTTTGCATTTATCACTAAAAATTAAGCATTTAAAAGTCTTTGTTCAGGAGGTGATGAAGCTATGTAGTCATAATGATTATAGACTTTTTAAAAGTTCACCCTCCAGAAAATTCGTGCACCGGTCTCTGCAGGCATTCGTCGGGGAACTCACCATGGTTGTTGTTTGTACTGGCCCTGCTCCTGCATGGTTATTTCAGAGGAGACTGAATCGCATACGTCTTGAAAAGAGCTCTCGCTGCAACATCACTTCATTCCAAAGGCATGGCATAGTCACACGATCTCGTGTACTCCCAAACGCAGTGAAGTGGTCACCATATGCACACACCGTGGTAACCATGGCGACCGCGTCCATTTGCGCAGGGTGTGTGGGGGGAGACAGGGGGGAGCCCCACAGATGTGATTGTAAAGCCCTGACAACCCTTGTGTGTGGGGGGGTACAGGGGGGGTTGCATGAAACTGAAGAGAGCAGGGTCACTTTGATCTTGCTTGTTTCCATATTAATAGAGAAGTTTTACATTGGCGGGAACAAAGGCGCAGTGTTAACTCTAGGATTACACATTAGTCGGCATTAAATCTGTGTCATTGATTGTGGTGGGGAAGGGGCTAGCTCTATTCTGAGTGGTCTGGCAGTCCGCTAGCCTTGCTGTGCATCCCCATGGCTTCCGAGTGGTCTGGCAGTCTGCTAGCCTTGCTGTGCATCCCCGTGGCAGAGAGTGACGTCAGTAAAGATTTCCATCACAAGGAGTCGTCATTCATGTTAAACTTGACCGACGGGTTCCATAGGAGCAGATACAACCTCACTGCATCAAGTGCCCCTTGGGCTTGCAGAACTAGGTGCAGCTGTAGGACACAGGCATAGGGTTGCATGGGGTGTAGAGCGTCCGTGTCCCATTCAGGGGTGTCTGGTTGCACTTAGGAGGCAGCGAAGAGCTGTAGGAAAACTTTAAACCCACGGGGTGACTGGTTTTGAGGGGCCATGCCTATTGTTGCTTTGACAGCCCTCGCCTCGCCTCCCCTCTGGCGGATACTGGTGTGCTGTGGTTAGCTGGGGCGGGTCTTTGGAGGGGGGTGGTTCCTGGATTTCCTTCAGCCATGGTAACCCCGGGAATGCGGCAGTGACGGCCCGCCCATGCTCTGGGCGGAGGGGTCTGGGGGTCGTCCAATGTGCGCTCTGCACGGGTGGGCGTGGGCCCCCTGTGTCCACATTCAACGGAATAAAGGTTTTATGACTGAAAGGAGAGGATTGTGTTCCTGTAGTAAAGGGAGGGGCGCCTGGCCGTGTTCCAGGCCTCTCCAAACACAACTTTCCTCGTGAACGGCCGCAGCCGAGCGGTGACTTCGCGCGGAGCGAGCCCGGTCCCTGGGGACGGAGAGGAGGAAGTAAAGGGGGTGGGGGAGGAGTAGAGAGGTGGGAGTGTAGGGGCCGCCACAAGTGTCACCAGACAGCTAGACCTTAACGTTGTGCGCAGGCAGCCTGGGGAAGCTCGAAGCAGGGAAATCCACAGCAGTAAGTTTCCTTGCTTTGGCCGAGGCCGCAGGGCACTTCAGGCCAGAGACGGGGTGGCAAGGGCGAGTGAGGTCCTGGCGAAGGCGCAGAGACCCGGAGGAAGTGCGGAAGCGAACGAGGAACGTTGAACAAGGCAGAGCAAAAGGCACACCACTGCCTTTCTCCGAGGTCAAGAAGAAATGCCTCGGAGAAAGGCAGCGGCTTTTTCGGATTCGGGGGCGTGTTTGTCTTTTCTCTCCTCCAGCCATTGGCTGGAGGAGATAATTAGATTTTCTGAAAAAAACACGCCCCCCGATCCGAAAAGGACGGGGCCTAATCGGAATGACTGACCTCTTCTCCAATGGCTGGCCAGCATTCAAGAGGCCAGCCAATGGAGAACAGGGGAGAAGAGGGGCGGGTGCAAGCCCCTCTTCTCCAAGTCATTAAATCTCGCGAGCGAGACTGCACAAGCGCAGCCTTCGCTAGCCGAGACCTAATAAAGGACGCGAGTCCAAGGCCCCCCGTCCCTTATCAAGCGGAAACGACAGAATTGCGGCCTCAAAACAGGAGGAGGGCTATAAAATATCCAGGCGGGGCCAGAGAATGGAACTGGGTGGTTGGATGCCAAGCCTAGGGTTAAAGAGCCAACAATGCACCACATTTGGGGATCTAAACCTTACCACGGTCTCCGTGGAGCTGTGGGAGGTTTGGTCCGGTCCACGCTCATCTTACAAGCAGGGCATCACCGGCACGAGGAGAGACATGCTTGGGTGGCGAACCGGCCAGTCTAGGGTTTTATTAAAGAATCCTCATAAGTTTCACGCTGATCATTTCTTAGCGAAGGTGCAACGAACAAAGCAGCCGCATAGGACAAGCAGCCGGAAGGAGATTAATAACCGGAAGTTGGGCGAGTGACTCCACCCTCAGCTCCCTTCAGGGGACGGGGGATCTGAGAACTGAGGCGGGCGGAGGATCAACACTTTCCCTGACTGATCTATGTCTTGTACTCAGTTGGTCTGGGGGAAATGCCCCGGTTACTTACCCATAATCTTCATTACTCCGAGGATAGTCTTCCTCGCCGCATGATTGGCGAAGTCCTCCACGGGAGTTGTTTCTGGCGTTGCTGTGCCTTGTTGTCAGGCGCTGCTTGGCACTGTTTTCTCTTGGGTGCTCTTCCCGTCCGGGGGGTCTCAGTACCACTGGGCCATCATGGGTTCCGGCTCATACTCATCCTCGCCTGTTCCCGTCGGCGTCCCTTCCCTTGTTCCCGGTGGTCTCCTTGTCCCATGAGTTCCCATCCCTTCCACCCTGTGTTGATATCGGCTTCATGTTAATGCCTAGAAGTTCTCAGGCTGTGGTTTGGACCGGCCCTCCTCTTATAGAGGTCAAGGGTGACATGGGTCAGCCATGTTGGGAAGGGATGGGAGGCTAACTTTTGCTTTGGAGGGTTCTGGTGTGGAGCTGAAGCTCACTTCATTATTCATGTGTCGAGGAAGACTTACGAGGAGGTACTGGGGGTTACAAGGAACAGAGGGTGCGAAAGTTGTTGGACAGGATTCCCCTGGGGGAGGGACATGTGCTTGTCAGGGTTGATGCCAATGCTACCTGGTTGAGAAAGTAAAGGACCATTGACAGGTGAAAAAGAGGCCAATTTGGGTTCCATGACGTCCAGGCATGAGGGGGAAGGCACTGCACTGAACATCTGAGTGAACGGCGAAAAGTTCATTAATGGGATTGGGGATCTGGGTCTTTTCTTGCTGTGATGGTAGCAGTGGGGGTCCTGGGCTTGGTATTAATGTGAGGTCGTCGAAACAAGAACCATGGAGTCGAGTAACAACAGGTGCTTTTTTCACGCCCTATCGCCTTGGCTGGCAACGAGGCAGGTCGTGGAAGTTGTCTTCCAACTGGGGCGATATGGTCCATGTGTCTGGGGGAAACGCCCGGTTTAAACTCAATGGGGCTACAAAGCGTTAGAAGAACACTTGGCATTCCCAGTATTCATGAAGAGAGGTATTTATACTTTGGTTCCTCTCTGGTTCACTCTGTCCTGTCTGCTCCCTGGTATACTAGTAGAAGTTTGGGGAGGGCAAGGCTTCACACAGGGAGGTGACTAACGGAATGCGACGGACACACTCTGACTAGTGCGAGACTCAGATAACTGAGTGAAAGAGGAAGCAAGGCGGGCTTGTCAAATCTTGCCTCCACCCGCATTGGCTTTTCCTGGCAGGAGTGGCTTGTCATAGGTATTGCTCTTCAGCCAGGCTATATTAACACTGAATCATCACATAAGCATTGGTTTCGGGTCAGATCAGTCAAACATCCACGGGGAGGTAGAAAGGATGGGGGCACCTGTCCAGAAGGGGCATGCTGGCCCTCGGTCCTGTTGGGATAAGACTTGTTTGGCTGGACCTGGGAGAGGCCCGGTTATCAGCAGGTTTTAAGTAAATAGGCCTACCTTCGTGGGGGGCCCTGGTAGTAACGGTGGCCACTCCCAAGGCTGTGGAGGAGTTACAGGGCGATCCAGAGTCTGCAGATACCAAGGGGTACTTCATGCAGCAGCACAGCGTGGTGCTAAGCCAGGATACCCAGTGATGTCTTAGCGTTGTCCCCTGGAAGAACTACGGCGCCCCGTTAGTCCTAAGGGCGGTTGTGGGTCTGAGCAACCGGGGGCTGCCAGAAGAAGCTCCGCCCACCTCTTTCGGGGGGGGCGTGAGTAAGCAAGTGAACTGGTGGTCCACGGATGGGAGGAGTGGCCCCTTCCAAGATTTTGTATGCACCAATTGGCGACAGCCACGGTGTAATTTAGGCTTATCAGACGGGCAGGCGGCATAGGGGTTCGCCTGCCCTGGGATCGCCCGTAAGATAACCCACCATGTTTGCATATTGGTTATGCTAATAAACCTGCAGCAATATTTCTCCACTTACAAAAGTGTTGTGTGGTTTATTAATGTATTATGTGTGTTATGTGACTACAGTTGCCGATATTGGCACTATGCAAGGCTGCCCGGGGGGGTTGCGCAGCAGCCACCCTAAAAGGGCGGCCACCTTAGTGCCACAGGAAGGCACTGGGGTCGCCGGTCTAGTCCCTTGGCCACGGCCAGGGAAGACGTCCGGCGGACCCACTTCCGGGGAGGGGGGAGGGGACAGGGGTATTTAGGCTGTCCCCGCCCATCCTTCGCCCTCTTTGTCCCTCGCCGTCTCGCCTTGCCCGCCCCTCCGCTTACCCGGCAGCCAGAGGTACAAGGTGTGAGGGGGGGTTAGGTTTTTCTAACATATTATTTTGTGTTGCAGGAGGAGTTACAGGGCGATCCAGAGTCTGCAGATACCAAGGGGTACTTAATGCAGCAGCACAGCGTGGTGCTAAGCCAGGATACCCAGGGATGTCTTAGCGTTGTCCCCTGGAAGAATCACGGCGCCTCGTTAGTCCTACGGGCGGTTGTGGGTCTGAGCAACCGGGGGCTGCAAGAAGACGCTCCGCCCACCTCTTTCGGGGGGGGCGTGAGTAAACAAGTGGACTGGTGGTCAACGGATGGGAGGGGTGGCCCCTCCCAAGATTTGGTATGCACCATTTGGCGACTGCCACAGTGTAATTTAGGCTTATCAGACGGGCAGGCGGCATAGGGGTTGGCCTGCCTTGGGATCGCCCGTAAGATAACCCACCATGTTTGCATTTGGTTATGCTAATAAACCTGCAGCAATATTTCTTAACTTACAAAAGTGTTGTGTGGTTTATTAATGTATTATGTGTGTTATGTGACTACAGTTGCCGATATTGGCTCTAATTACTGGACACAGCGGCAGGAGTGGTGGTATCTGAGGGGTAAATAACCTCGCAGTTTTCAGAGGGTCCTTGAATAGACGGAGGAACACCCTTTGAAGGAATAACAGAGGACGTGTCCAGAAGGGAACGAGGGAGACCCACATTTAATATCAGAGGAAAAAAAAACAGCACCCCTGAGTCGTTGCTCAATTTCTGCAGCAGCTGGATTGATGGCCTGACTTCAGCCCCTGAATACCCAGACTAAAGTTATAGGCTCGTTATCCAAGAGCTCAGGAAGTGGGCACAGTCCATCCTCGTTCGGCCATGGATGGGCGCAGACGGACCCGTTCTTGGCCTGGTCTTCACCCGTAGTACAGTGAGTGCAGTGGCTGCAGAGTGTGCAGTGAGTTCAGTGAGTGCGGTAGGTGCAGTGAGTGCAGTGGGTGCAGGTGCAGCGAGTGCATTTAGTACAGTGAGTGCAGAGGGTGCAGTGGGTGCAGTGGCTGCAGCAAGTGCAATGAGTGCAGTGAGTGCAGTGAGCGTGCAGCAAAGCCTTTTCCCTCTGCGCTCATTAATATGGATATCAGAAACTACTTATGTTTTCTCAGTCATGCATGTGCATTCAAATCATGCAAGCAAATCCTGTTTCTGTAGAAAGTATCTCCTTAAAAAAATGTTTTTTATTAAAAATGTTACTGCTACTACAACAATAACGCACAGTGTTAAACCATCAAAGCATATATATATATATATATATATATATATATATATACACATTCAAAGACATTAAGACAAAGTCATGTATGTTGAGAACAAACTTTTTTTTCTAGACGTTCCTTTTTATGTGAGTGAATCAAGATGTGTTATTATTTCATATTTCATATATCTTACAACCATTGAAATCCATATCCGAAAAAATGTATATGATCATTGTCAATTGATGTGAAAAGAATTAAATGTTTGAAATAACTTTATAGCGGTGCATATTGCAGTCCTAGTCATGTTCACACTAGGCCACCCCCCTCATTCATTTCACGTGCCACGCAAGCATATGGCAATTTTGCACGCTTACCGCTAAAAATCAGCTTCATAATTTCAAAACGAGTGCGCTCACCACCCATTTCTACGTTCTAAATTATTTCATATTCAGACAGTTTTATCTCTTTGTCCACGAGTTTTAAGGTGAGTCTCTTTATACGATTTACAATTAGTACAAATACCAGATATCAATCAATTCTATATTGAAAAATATATAATTTTGAAGAAAAGTAAGTACATAAGTATTAAAAGCAAGTTGTCGACGCGGCGTTTCGGTGGACTTGACTTGGTTTAACCACCTTCTTCAGGACAAGCTAAATTTAAAAACAATGTCTTTCAATGTGCAGATGATCATGTTTAAGAACGTAAGTATTTCTCAAACTTAATGGGGTAAATTATCATTGCCCATAGAGAACTCCAGGGGGTAGAGTGCACTGAAAATTACTTTCTTTTTTTCCTTATAGGTCCAAATCTTTGGACTGATATCCACAAATTCTTGTCATCAATCAAGGAATCGTGTTCTTCATTAAAAATATGGATTCCTCTATTCCGGTAATATTTGGGACTATTCAGTGCCCATAAGTATAACTTGGCGGCCCTAGACGCAAACAACATAAGGTCATATGTGCATGGGAGTTGACCCAGTCAAAACCTGTTTTTCCGTATGCTTAAATTTAGGTTAGATGCAGTTACGGGTGCATCAATGTCCTGTTGACTTTTTCCCAAATATTCTCCTCTTCTCGCTTATTTGTGAGGGCAGCTGTACCTAATCCATGACATTAAATGTTAGCCGGAATCCACTGTAGGCATGGATTACTGATATACTGTTTTTTATAACAACATAATGTGTCAATTTTCCTTAACACTCTGTCGGTTCTTTACGCACTCAATGCTTCTCTCTCCTTTCTTTTATGCAACATTTATTACTCTCCTCTCCTTACACCCCTACAATTTTCTACCCTACGGACGTGATCTGCATGTTGAGTTGACTATCCTTTCTCACGCAACCGAGCTCGATTTTTACAGCTCTCTACATAGGTGCCACACGTTCTGAACATCGCTTAGAAGCTTATGAGGTATTAGCCATGTATGCGGTGCCCGGTCCGATAAGGATCACATACATATCCGATAATCCCTCACCAGTCTTATCTTTAGATTCCCTCTATCACATTAGGTAAGTGAGTGATCATCTGTTGGGGGACTCCCCATGATCCTTTCTTCTATTTTTCCAAGTTGTACATATTACGTACTTTTTTGGCACTTTCAATTTTCCTGTTTTTATCTCTGTGACTACTTTTGTGCAATATCTTTGGGCAAGCACAGTTTAGTGAACGCGGGAGATGCTATGTGGAATTCTACAAATTATCTAGGGTCCTGCAGAAGGGCTGCAATGCTGGTATATTCAACTAGTAAGCTAGTGTTCCAGCCTTCCTTCTGTTTCCAATTGATGTGCGCGTCGGTTGCCTGGGACGTCAGCGGGCGTATAGGGAGCCGCGCAACGTTAGCCTCATGTACTGCTGCCGGACATGGGCTCGGATCGTACACGCATACTGGCTCAAACAAGTGACTTACGAGACGCTGGGGGCACAATTCTTTTGGTTGGTGTCTCCGCTTCCAGAACAGAGGACACAATGAGGCTTACAGAGTTGAGGCACGCTCAAGCGCTTCACTACTTAGGGACTCTTGTTACATTAGGAGCTGAACTTGCCTCGGCGGATGGCGATTGGCTCTTTTCTGCTTATTTATACTTTAAGAGCATCTTGAACTCAACATGCTCATGAGTTTGGACTCTTCGGCCAGTATACCTGGTGATTTCCACCTATGGATGAGATTGATTTTACTTCGCACAGGCTCACTCGCTCTGCGGGTGGTTAGCACCTTACAGTTCTTGGGGGCACTTGAATAAAGGCACGAGTACTCTCTGCCCAAGGCTAGAGCCAGTATTTCAGGATGGGATCTGGTCATTCTAACATAACTTCAAGTGCCTCTACGCGCATATTTGGCCCTTAACATTAGGCATTGGAGATATCCTGGATTCTTTTCCTTCCAATCTATTAACGCTCCTATGGTTTCCTGACTAGCGGGTGGGCTTTTCATGTCCCGTCTTCTTTCACTCTACTTCAGGTCTCAAGGCTTTACATTTCCTTACCTGATGAGAGTTTTACCCTTCTCGACACTTCCTCGCCAGACTAGTAGAGGGATTCTTAATACCCCTCTTCTCTTACTCAGGAAGCTTTTCTGCATCAATTCTTGAACCAAGAGTTTTAAAACTTGAAAGCAGTAGTTCGAGTTTTTTTCTAATTTACCCATAGGTACTTTTACTGAATACAATGGAGGCCTATTAATGCCATATGAGTTACTCCTTCGCCGTTTGGAGGCCACGTACATTATAAGTGGACTGAAGATACATGGGTACTCATTGCCGACTTAACGTATGCTCTCCTTGTTGTTTTTTTTGTCGCCCACAGTATGGGTGACAGGGTGATGGCAGAGCGCCACCTTCAGCCTTTATCACGCCTAACCTCACTGCTGAGCTATTTGTTCTCTTCACTTTTCGTTTTTCTGGACAACTTGGAGCACATTTTTTAAATTGAGCTCAATATGTGTGGCAGTGAGTTCTTACACAGCCTATATTATCTTTTTATATTTAGGCCTCATTTCAGGAGACAACCTCCACCAAGAGGGACGCTTTGCAAGCATACTTATTGCTGGATTCATTACACTGACATACGAATCTCAGTACCTTATCTTTGGTAAGCAGTTCATTTTGAGTTTTTTTATTTTTCTAACACTGAGTTGCACTAAGGGTGTTCACTATAGTTAGGGGATCTGTTTTTCGGTGTTCTTTAGGCTTTACCTGCCTTCTTTCTATGACCCGAGGGCCATGAATTTCCTCTAGCTGCTCTTGATTAACTTCACAATTTTTAGACTTTCCCTAAATCACAATTAGAATGCATGTTCCCTCCTCTGTCGTGCCTTTTGCTCCGTGCTTCTCTTTTGGACTCTGACTGTCAAAGTTCACTTTCTCTTTTTCTGTAATGTTTTTGTCTTTTTAAATAAGAATTAAAAATCTCTTTAATTATGGATTTCTAAATATTTTCTATGTTGTATAAAATTACAGCCCTGAAGAAGCCCTTGTGAAGGGTGAAACGCGTTGGCTGTCTCTACATGTTTACAAAGGACTTTTGAAAAATAAAGACTTGCAACAAAACCCACAGCTCCTGCTGAATGAACTCTGCTTTGTGTGCGCTGTAATTTGCTAATCTTGTGTATTGCCTCTCATCAGCCTTTTCTTCTGTATATATTTGTGGTCATGTAGCCACTGGCCATTTGAGGTGGGCAATACGAGTTGAAAGTACATTTTTGTGAATAACCTCGGTAGTGCTGTTTCTGTTTACCCAGCTGCAGTTTGCCTTTGTTGATTCTGCAGGTCTCTCTTGGGAGTAGGTTAAGTGTCTTCCTTAACAACCGAAGAAGGTAAAAGCAGGAAGTATTTCCTGTGGGTATGGGGGGAGGGGGAGACAGCTCACAGTCAAATTTACATTGTTTTGCGACAGAAGGTTTTGATGGGTCACTCAATTCAGCAAGCCGCCAGAATTGAGTGGACCAACCTTGAGTGGGTCCAAAAAGCACAATTTCAGTCTTGCCTGAATTGCACTTCACAGAGTTCTGGTTAATCCACTCACTGTCCGTACAAGACACTTTTAAAAAACGTATTGGGTGGTGTCGGCATTTTTGTCATAGAGAAAATAAGTTTGTGTTGTGACCGTACGAGATGACGAGGATGCCCAATGGCTGTATGATGAAGGCTAAGGGCGCCATGTAGATATTAAATAATGTAGGGCTGAACGAAGACCCAGAGGAGAACGGTTTTTGAGAGCTTTATTTCCTGAGCAGAAAGGGCCCCGTCACACAGCCTGCATCTATTTCTGCGGAATGCCCAGAGTTGCTGCAGCGCCGAACCACAAATGCCAACAGCCGCAAGCCACCGGAGATGTGCAGGATGCGATACCATATCGAATGCCACTGAAAGTTCCAGAAGGATCTGGGCGGCGCTCTGCCTAGGCATAGGTAGGCTTTAATAAGTTCTGACACCCCTAACAGTGCAGTTCCCATGGTTTGTCCCGGTCGAAATCCGGACTGCAATTGGTACAGTGGGTCAAATCGTTGAAAATAATCTGAGAATTGATTATTTATTCGTTTCTCTAACAAGCCCACTTCAGCCACTGATTGAACTTCCACAAACCCTCACGAAACTGCTCCTCACTCGCCCTGGCACACCCGCCGTATCCGTGGCAGTCGCAGCGGTGGCCGCTCCTTCTCCTACATCGCTGCCAAGACCTGGAACGACCTCCCCCTCCAGCTCTGTACCGCCCCCTCACTGACAGACTTTAGACAGAGACTCAAGATCTGGGTCTTCGACTGAGACACAGCGCCCAGATACCCTCAGTGTTGGCAGTGCTGCGCTTTACAAATCCTCTATGATTGATTGATTGATTTTCGATGCAGCAGGTAAAAGTGACATAGGCCTAAAGTTAGAGGAAAGTGTGGGGCTGGCGGATGGCTTCTTCATCAGTGGTGCCACCTTAGTCTGTTTCCATGGAGCAGGGACAGAGGATCTATCTAATTCTTAAATACGGGATTATTAACATCTTTGGCCTTCACTAGCTTATGTGGTGGGCAGGGATCGCCTGGGGAGCCAGATTAGCAGATGAATATCACCTGTTTTGATTCCCCTAATGAGATGGGCCTGAACTGCTTGCTATATCCAGGATTATGCAAATTATGTTAAAACAAAAGCTTTGGCAGCTTTCCAAAATGTGAAGCTGTTCAAGTTCAGTAGCGGCTGCTGCCGGAGAATAGTGGTGAGCGGGGGGGGGGGGGCAGTGTTAAAAGAAGAAAATAAAAGAAAAGGTGGGGGAAAAATATAAACAAAAAGAAGAACACATTTACCTTCCGGGAGGCCGTCTGTCCTCTGTTCTATTCGTCCACAAGTCACGCAGGAACAGGAAGCACACAGGCTCCCAATAGCCAATCACAATGCTGCAATGTAGCATTGTGATTGGTCTGAACACCATGGATCAGCACTCAGATGGGTACTGGCGTCCTGGGCATGTTCCCCACAAGGCTGTGTAATGCAGCCTGGTAGGGAACATGCAAAGTGCAAATGACTGTTTGACATTAGTCTACACGGAAGACCAAGCAGTCATGCCCACTTCAGAGTGTGCAAACCACTCGTCCCCTGCTCTGTGGCCAGCACAGCCCCGCCCCACACCTTTACAGCGGCAGAGTATAGTGAAAAATAAAATGATCATAACATTGTTATTATCATTCTGTTTTTCTTGTGGGGTGACGCTATTCCGCCTTAGCGGAGGAGCGGTCCCTGTTCGACTTTACAAATAAACAATGGGGCGGCAGAGGGGCGTGACAAAATGGCGGATTGAGCTCAGCTCATTGACTCCTTGAAGAAGTAATCCTTAACTATCTAGGTACAGTAGTAGCTCACCGTGGCAAACTCATACTCCATCTACCGCTAAAGCAGCCAGGATGGATGGTACGAGACAGTAAAGAACAGGAAAAAACCCTGCAGCGTGCACCAACAGCTACCTGGGTCTTGGCAGCAGGAAGGCAAGGAAGGCCCTGACTCTGTGGGTGACATCCTGGAGGCTTAGCGGGGAACAAGTAGGGGCAGCCGGCTAGTGAAGTAGAGCTGTGAACCGAGAGACGGGCTAGCGGAGCCTGGTTGGGTCCTGCTGCCACTCCCAAAGAACCCTGCTGAATGACAGCAGCAACTGGGCTCAGCCACAGAGCGAAAGGCCTGGGCCGGATCGGTGACAGTGGGTCCGCCCCTCGAGCAGTGTGATGGCACCTGAAAGGCAGGCTCTCCCTGATCAGCTGAGCCTCTGGGAGAATCATCACAGGTGGGCGCCCACGTGGTGCCACTGGGGTCCCCAGAGCTGTGTGGACTGGCTTGCGTGAGCGTGGTGTCGCCTTGGCATGTGCCCCATTCAGGAGAAGGACAGCAAGGATCACCCAGCAGGTCTAATTGACAAGCCACAGTGAGGACGACGGGGCAGAAGAGTCTATCCGGAAATGATCTATAATATATGATAAACTCCCCGGCTAGCCAAGACCTCTCAGTCTGGATCAATCTACCACGGTTCTGAACATCAGCCATACACCCTGCCCGAGCATGGGAGAAACGACCCCGAACAAGCAAAACCTCATTTTGAGGAAGGAAGATGAGGCACTTTCCAGACTGAACAAACGCAAGCCATCTGGCAAGAAGGCCTGGAACCTGACAGCAGTGCTTGTAGAGATGAAGATGAGAATGGCTACTGTGATCGGCAAAGAAGACTCCTTACCTGTGCGCCTCAACCCCATGAAGGACTGAACTGATAAGGATGCCACCAGACTGGAGGCTGCAAAGTGGTAAGTGTAGGAGAGTAGGATCTGCTTCTTTTGTTTACCCCCACTTTTTGCTGGTGTGAAGGACTGGGTTTTTCTAAGACCCAGCGGTGCCAGGGAACAACACCTGAAACCTTCGTGGGTTACCTGTTCTGGCGTACCAAACACAGAGACACGGGACACTTCCAGCGGCGTCAGAGATCAGCGTTTATTTTACTGCAGGGATACAGAGGTCACAAGAAGTACACAGCGTGTAGGTTCTCGGAGACTGCTTCAATTTGCAAAAGTGGATCGCTCCTTTTATACACGTTTTTCCCATAGCCCAATATAGTGAACAAAGATTACAACTCAGTTCCCACAATAAACTTCAAAAGGGTCGCGTTCATGTTTCAGGAGGCCGGAACATGATTACCACAGTATTGTCAGTTCCCAACTGTAAAAGCATATCTTCTCTGCAATAAAACACATTCCATCCTGATCGTAAACACATTAGGAGAAGGGACAAACCTGATCGTAAACACATTAGGAGAAGGGACAAAAACAGATGCAAAGAAAGAACAAGGATGCACAACAGGTTAAAGAAGAGTGTTAGGAGTAATAAAGGAAACTTGATAACGGGATCAGAGACACCGTGTCTAATGTATGCATGGCTGAAACAATAGACCGGCACGGCAAGATGAGCCTCGAGCGGGGCCATCTGCCTTCGTCGTGTCGTTTCCCTCATCATAAAAGTCATACTCAAAGGAACACGTGTCTCTCGTGTAAGCTTGAGAGTCCCAGGGTCACGAAGCGGACGAAAGTCCGTTCGCTGGCTACTTGAGGGCAAGAAACAAAATGGATGCCGTATCTAAAATGGAACCCGAGGGTTCAGATGAATAAACCCGAAAATAAGACGAACCATACGTGGTTGCGTAGCGAAACTGCGTACACCCACTATACTCGTCATTTGCGGTTCGTAGATACCCAACTCATCCATATTCGTCACCACTCAAAAATGTCGTTCCGTCCCACACGGAACCTCAGGTGTTTCACTGTTTTTCGACTTTAGTCTGGCTGGGGTCCTGCAATCCAGAACCCCAGCCTAGCTGCTTCCTTTCTAAATAGATTCCTAGTACCTTAGGTACACCATGGATTGGATTCTGGGGTGCCCTTATATGTCCCTAGTATATGGTATACTATGTACCCAGGGCATAGGTACCCCAGAGGCCTACCAAGGGCTGAAGCATGTATTATGCCACCCCTGGAAAGCCCTCCAAAATGACACCACAGGTCTGCTACTGCAGCCTGAGTAAGGTGGTGCATGCACCCCTTACAGAGATATAGGTTCACTATATCTGACCTATCACTGCACATATAAACCTATCAGTCCCCCCTAGGGCAGGCCTTATCAATCCTGAAGACATGGTGCTTGAATTTGTGTGAGAGGGTGCCCATGCATGAGCAGAGCCCCTCTGCAGCCTTCAGAATCTCTTCTCCGGAGTTGTCTGTGATGCAGCCTAACCATATACTCTGAAGTACATTATAACCAAACGGTAAATGCTAACTTTGGACTGGCTGCACGGAAGCATGTTATGTTTGGTGTCAAACACCTTGGAATCATACCCCCACACCAGTAACTGGTGCGGGAGTATGATCCCACCCTTCTAGAGAAAGAGACATGACAGCACCGGTATACCCGGTACCAACTTTAAAGAGCCCTGGCATCACAAAATGGATGCTGCAGCCACAGACACGGGTCTGGCCTCCTGCTGCTGACCGAAACTCCAGCAGGGGAGGCCTGGACAATAGGTTTCCCATCACAGGGAGGTGTTACAACCTCACAAACAGGCCTAAGTGGATTAGGGCTGGGTGGGAGCACTCCAGGAGTGCTTTGAAGTCCTGCACTGGGGGCACATTTGGTGTCCCAGTGCATAGTCCAGCTCAAACCAGTTGCAGGGTCTACCAGCCCCTGCTCTGGTGCGAAACTGGACAAAGGAAATGGGTGTAGCCCCCCCTCTTTTCAAACCCTCCCATAGGTGGGTCCCCTGAGTTAGTCCAACACCTTCCTTGGGTATAAAGAAGTAACCTCTGTAACCAGAACTTTAGATATCCCTGGATGAAACTCTGATACCAAATCCTGGAACTTCGACAATCTGTTCAACGCCAGATGACTGAAGAATCTCCCTTGGGATAAAGGGGTTATTCCCCTGCTTGGCAGGCACCAAAGATGCATCTGTCCGGTCTGCAACTCCGAAGCTCCCGCCGGACGCCAAAGACTTTGCAAAACCAGAGGTGGATTTCCAGACTTCCCAGAGGCTGAACCGAGTCCCCAGCAAATTTGAGACCCATAGCCCTCGTGGGTACCGTGAAACCAGAACACCTGGACACCATGCACATTTGCAAGTGCATCAGCTTACCTATCACTCTCAAGGCTGTGTTTTGGGTTACTTTTAGCCCAGACCCCAAGTACCTTTTGCACTGAAGATTGTGGGCCTACACTCCACAAGTGTTCCGTGAGCCCACTCTTTGCATTCCTGCTCGGGGTACCTTCGCGATCCCTGGTCCGTCGACTGGTGGGTCTCTGTGAAGGCAACTCTTACTTTAATTGGGCTTCCCTGGTTGTCCTAGATGTGCCCTGACACTCCATTGCTTGGGGAGTCCACAGGACCTTTCTGGTCTGCACCGAAGCATCTTTCTCCTTTCTGCATGGGTTGCTGTTACCAAGGCTTGTTGTGTCCAATCCGGGCACCGACGCTGCAGCACTCGACATCCTTCGTGGTACAGCTCGAATCCAGCTTCTGGTTGTCCTCGACGCCTCCTGGTCGTCGTGGCTGAAGAGTCACGCTTCACCCCTTCGCACCTGAAACACCCGACATCGGTGGGCATTTGTCTATCGGGCCCTTGTTCACTGAAAAGTGACCCAGACTCTGTCCCCTCTCCTTTCAGGTTCATCACATCTTCGATCCAGGCTTGGATCTCTTCGGACACTTTGCATCTTCCCGGCAGCAGCACTTCTTCGCCAGCTTCCATTGAAAATGATGACGCAACCCGACACCATTTGACACCTAAGCACCCGGCTTCCCTGGCTGAGGTAACTCGAGTATCTCCGGTGCTCCCGTGGGTGTTGACCCTAGAACTGTCTAAGTCCAAGAGGGTTTGGTCATAGTCCATTTCTAAGTGTCCTTTAACTTTAAAAATCTAACCGCGACTTTCCCCATAGAAGCTAACGGGAGCTTGCGGCTGTGTTCACACACTGCACACGGCCCCCGTGGGTCCCCTGTGTCACTACCTTGGGTGGTTCCTTGGGGTCCCAGCAATTCTACAGGCTCTAGGCCTTGTGTCTAGTCAAGTCGTGGTTCTTATACCACTTTCTTAGTATATGGTTTGGTCTGCCCCTAGGGCCTAACGTGTATTGTGCCTTTTTACTGCAATATTTTGAAGTGTAACTTATGTGCTTTTACCTCTAGCCTCATAAAGAGACTAGTAGGGTGTGTTTAGGAATAAATACATATATGTTATATATATACCTGGTGTGGTCTCCTTTCATTTAGCCACTCAAGAGATTATAGACTGGTAAAACGAGCTGCTTTACATTCCTTCAAGACTTAGCCTGAAGGCTGCTCTCCATAGCTACCACTAGGATAGCTCTCAATAAAGGTTGCCTTTAACCTATCATCAATAAGGGGTTGTTTGGACTGGTGCAAGGTGCCCACTAGAACCAGTGGACAGCATATACCAGGCCAACTTCTCACATTAAGCCTCTCACATTGAAGACATCTCAGATAAATCCAGAGAAAAAACTGTGCGGAATGGAAATGTCTTTCAGGGCAGGAATGAAGACCTTGAAGGCCACTTGAGATGAAACAACCTCAGGATTCTTGAAACACCTGAAGCAGCTCAAACCAACGATACGGAACAATGGGTGTCGCAGATGCTCTGCACGATTTTTTGCATGGAGTCACAAAGGTCAAAATCCCAGTCCAAGTACAGCCATAATCCTGAATTGCAGGGACAGAGACCCTAGTTTACACCTCGGCCCTGATTTAGATCTCAGTGGACGGGTTACTCCATCTTAACAGTTGATGGATATACTGCCCACCGAAATATAAGCCCCAATATATCCTATGGCATTTATATTTCAGCGGTTGGGATATCCATCAGCATTGTGACGGAGTCACCCGTCCATTGAAATCTAAATCAAGCCCTTAGTTAGGTCAGAGAAATGATACAGTTTGAGGGCGCATCATCTTGTTTTATCCGGACTTTAAAACAGCAGTCGCGGAAGATTGGGAATTGTCCCCGAAACTAAAAAAAAAGGCTACATAAAATGGAGATATCATACGCCATTAGCACAAGGGGGAACCCAATTTTTCCAAGGCAGCTGACACAGCTATTTATAAACAGTCGAATTAGCAGAGCTAAGAATTGTTTGTCCCAACGGTGGATGGGAGACCGATGAACGAGTGTAAATCACGTAATGATCAAGAGGTATGCATAAACTGCCGGATAAGAACCTTTCTGTTATGAAACTGTTTCCCTCTCTGCCCTGTGACAACAGTTTAACAAGGTGATTGGAAGGAAACTAGATTATCTTTCACACTGTCTCACTACGTAAATACCTGAGATTCAACTGAATTGAATGAATGAATGAAAGTTTTATTGCACAATTACTTAAAATCATTTGCAATATTTCTTACATCAATATGAACATAATTAAAATTCTATATGAATCACACAATAAAATTATATAGGTTGTTTGTTATAGGTTGATTTTGTAGCAGCATTGATTGAAAGTGAATGTCTAGTTCCTGTCTTGTGGCCCTCCAACGGCAGGATTGGAAGGATATGATGTCATCTATACGAGCTGACATGTTGTCTAACTGCCTCAAGTTTAAAGTGGCCAAGTTTCTTGGACCATATAATAAACTTAATATTGGAACAGCATGGCCAGTCTCTTCACTGCTTGCTTGCTTGTTGCTTGTGCAAACCACACTAAAGTCATCAGGACCTTCTAGCTCAGAGAGCCGATCATGCACCTCGGACATATACTTCCCAAATGTGTCCAATTCTGCTGGTGCAGTGCAAGAGAACAAGGCAGATGCTGCATCTTGGCAAGTCCGATCCCCTTTAGATAGACACATGGGTTTTAGCAGCTCCTGACGTAGTCGTAGCAGACCAGGACTACAGCACACCAGATGCAGCTCGGACTCCTTTCTATACTTCCGGATTCTGCACCTGGTTATAGAAGCCAGGGATTTCCATCCGGGATTTAGTTATTTTCTTGGAAGGAGCCTGGCACATTGAATATTTCTTAAATGCCTTCCACCCCAGTGCTTGCTTCAGGTAAGGCTGTATTCTAAGCTCTTTGTATGATGTAATCAGTCCGGAGAGGCCTCCACTAGCTGTGTAGTTTGATAAGTCTGTTTCTCGTGATAATTGCTGAACTTGTTTGTTATATGCATAGCTTAGCCCTCCCTGGCCCTAGTTTTGTGTTCACTATATATATATGGCACGTCCTCACGCACCAATCAGACGCACAGCCTTGTAGCAAAGTCTTTAACTTTACAATAAACCAATGTTCATCCAGTGATATGAATTTAATCCATATCTTTATATTTTCAGCTCCATCCATATTTTATCCAATCACCTGACAGGCAGCGTTATTCCACATTTTCTCAAAAGCTGCTGGCATGCCCATCCAGGGCTTATCAGTGGCACGTAGGGATTCACAATTCCTCGTGGTTGGCCTCATGTATTATCACCCAATGCATTTCGGACTCTTACAGCCCTTTGTCAGGGGTCACTAAAATAAAAGGAATCAAACATTTTACTCAGTTGTCATAAAACTGGACACATCAAAATAACATCAAGAAAACATACTATAGGATACATTTTAATCACTGTGTTTTAACCAAACTAATTCTGACATTAATTAGCTCACATGTTCCCCCACCCATTTGCATGAACTCTCATACAAAAAATTGGATTAACTAAAATTAAAATCAATATGTATTTACATAATCATAGCCCCGTAACCAACAACATAAACCCTGTAAAGCTGTACCTCTCAAGCCGTGACCTCCTCCACGCGCCCTGTAACCACCAACTTGCTCCTTCGCCTTGATTTCGCCATCACACACGTTACCCGTGAAAAACCCTCCATTTCAAACTCCCGTGGAGGTGTGGCTCACCCACATGACTCAACGTCGGCTCAAACGATGAACCTTATAGATATATGTGCCTCGCCCCGCTGCTGATCAATCCACTCCTCACTGTGTCAATCTGTGCAAAAAATTATGCCCGCTTCACTCAATTTTCAAACCCTCCAAAGAACGGAGTGAAAACAATATAAATAAACATTTTTAACCAAAACATGTAAATCATTGCATTTGTGAGTCCAGATATACTGTAAACCAATTTTAAATATTCTTCATGGTGTATTTGTACACGTCCTTTCATACAGTTCACACGTAACCACAGGGCTCCCTGTTGAAAGCTCGATGTAACCTTGCTGCTTTTAAAGTGATACTCCGTTTTTTTCTTTTTCCTTTTTTGTCCATTTTAATCTACAGGGTGCAAGCTATCGCCGGGACAGATTATCAAAGTACTGTGGGGCATATTTACAAGCTGGCGATAAAAATTATCGACGCTTTTGCGGCCGTTTTCGGCCGAAAAGCGGCAATAATTTTATCGCCTAATTGGCAAGGGCACGCTAACGCGTGAAACCTTGCTTTAGCGTAAGGATTCCTAACGCACAGCTGCAAAGTGGGCATTCCTGACCTAACATGACAGGAGAAATGTCGCTAAGCGACATTTCTCCTATCATCAAGCCCCACGCTATGAAGCATAGCGTCAAGAAAAGTAGCGATAACCCCTGTTATCGCTACTTTCCTTACGCCTGCTTCAGGACTGACTTAGCCATGATATCCTATGGAAGGTGGATATCATGGCTAAGTTTGTGAGTCCCTATCATCAAGCTAACGCCACATTGCGTGAGATTATCGCTGGGTTTCCAGCGATAATCTCACGTTAGGCAGTTAGCGTGAGGATTTTTATCACTGAGGAGATAAGCGTTGCTAATAGCACGCTATCTCAGCGATAAAAATCCACGTTACCCGGCGATAATTATCCTCACGCTAAGAGCGCTGAGCGATAATTATCGCCGGGTGTTGCTGATATGCCCCTACGTTTTGTGTTGCTAGGATAAGTGTTTCCAACACATTTTGCATGTAAGTTTTCCATGGGTTGGTTGTCCCTTCGTAGATGGGTTTCAGCGTGTTCTTTACGCTTCCAATGCGCGCTTTCAGAACTTGGTAATAGTACTTCGCCAGACACTCATAGCTTTGCTGCTCTAGGCCGAACTTCAGGCGGATCAGGCTGTTACGGGTATGCTTTGGAAACTTGAATATGCGTTTATACGCCTGACATTTTGATTTCTCAAGCATGCTGTGCATTTTGCCTGTGAACGCCTGCGGTGCATAACCCGCTTTTGACCTTATTGTACATTCTATGCCGCTTCTTATTGGTACCATCGTTGGACTCTGCAGCTCCTCGTAGAGTTTGCATAGAGCATAAATTGTCAACTAAGCTTTTGAGTTCATTTTTTGCAGTTGTGAGTTTGCTTTTCCAGAGTTTCCCAGAGTTTGTGTTGTTCGCTGTGGATGCGTAGATCCTTTTGGAGGATTGGTGGTGACTTGTTTCACGCAAAATACGCTTTGTTTTGACTCAGATAGTTACACAGGAAGATGTAGTCAAGTGTTGTGCAGTTATTACATGTAAAACATTCTGGTGAGTTTGACTGTTGGTTTATGTTTAGAGCCTCAGCAGACATAAAGTTGTAATTTTGTAAGAGGCCATTGAAAAGCTTTTCTGAAATTGTTGGGTGCGTTGTTCCACTTGTCTAGATGATGAAGATTAAATCACCCATGACCCCCCTAGCAGTAGATGGATGTGTCCATAAAATGTCCTTTATTGTTGTGATCGTGGATCTTGTTGTTTCTAGCTTTCCTGACCCTGATCATTGAGGTTCATTTTTATTATTAGGAGAGAAGATCTTCCTTCCTTGTCCTCTTTTTCTCCCACTATAAGCTCTTGCAACATTTCTGAGTCTGTTTTTATTTTTTTGTTGTGAGATCTTTTGTGTGCTTTATATAAGTCGAGATTCCACCAGATGGTCTGCCGTACCGTTGATTACTGGTCGCTGGTTCGTGAAACCATGCAAAATCCTCCAAACGTGTGGGCTTGGTTCCCCAAGTTTCTTGTAGGAATACGATGTCCCCCTCTTGCAGCATCTTCCTGGCTGATTCATGTTTGTGAGCTTAATGCCCAATTGATTAACTTTATTATTTCTCTGGTTTCCGATCTCTGTGCCCATTGTTTGTTTGGTGCCACGCAGCTCTTGGGGGGCCTCCCTGGTGATAGGAATGATAAGTGGCATTCACTGTCCGACTGCCCATCCGGTCATGTTGCTCCCCCCTTTTAAACGTTCTGAAATGTTGTGTGTGTTACTGTTCTTTTTACCATGACTCCTTCCTGGGGTCTTAACAGTGAACGAAATGACCCGCTTCGGGTCAGCTGGGTCATTATGACCACCTCTCTGCCTTCTGCTCAAAATGAAGAGTCTGTCAGACAGTAGGGAATCCAAAGCAATAATTGTTTATTGCAGACACACTAAGAGCGGAGCCCAGTCTGCCCAGTCACTGGGAGTGCTGCAGAGGGACTGACATCAGCGACCATAAAGATACATTATGTACGTATCATAACAGGGCTAAAATAAGCCCATAGTGGAATTTTATTAGCAGATGCAGCTGTTGTGTATGTGAGGTAAGCGTGTACTGCTCCTGCCTGTGCTGCACCTGCTCTGTATGTGAGGGAAGCGTGTACTGCTGCCACCTGTGGTGCACCTGCTCTGTATGTGAGGTAAGCGTGTACTGCTGCCACCTGCGGTGCACCTGCACTGTATGTGAGGTAAGCGTCTATTGCTGCCGCCTGTGCTCCACCTGCTCTGTATGTGAGGTAAGCGTGTACTGCTGCCGCCTGCGGTGCACCTGCTCTGTATGTGAGGTAAGCGTGTACTGCTGCCACCTGTGGTGCACCTGCTTTGTATGTGAGGTAAGCCTGTACTGCTGATGCTGACAGTGATACACCTGCTCTGTATGTGAAGTAAGCGTGTACTGCTGCCACCTGTGGTGCACCTGCTCTGTATGTGAGGTAAGCGTCTATTGCTGCGGCCTGTGCTGCACCTGCTCTGTATGTGAGGTAAGCGTGTACTGCTGCCACCTGCGGTGCACCTGCTCTGTATGTGAGGTAAGCGTGTACTGCTGCCGCCTGTGCTGCACCTGCACTGTATGTGAGGTAAGCGTCTATTGGTGGTGCCTGTGGTGCACCTGCTTTGTATGTGAGGTAAGCGTCTATTGCTGCCGCCTGTGCTGCACCTGCTTTGTATGTGAGGTAAGCGTGTACTGCTGCCACCTGTGGTGCACCTGCTCTGTACATGAATAAACCTTCCACAGCTGATCCAAGTGCATCCTTTCTGTCACTGTAAGGAGTCCTGTCTCTGCTGCTCCTTCTGTCTGTGCTTTGTCTGAGAGAAGCTTGCACTCCTGATCCTCAGGCTGTACGTAGGCTGTATGTTAGTGAAGCTTTGTAGAAGCGTTCATCTTTACAGAATCCCAGACTGTTTCCCTTACAATCGCCCCCTGTCTCTTGGCTTCTGGATCTTTCTTTGCATCTATATCATTTTTGAATGTTACCTTACTTCTTTTTTCATTTCTTCAATCACTTTTCTTTCATTCTATCAATCAATCAATCATAGCATTTGTAAAGCGCACTACATACCCGTGAGGGTCTCAAGGCGGTGGGGGTGGGGGGGGGGGGGTGCTGCTACTGCTCGAAAAGCCAGGCCTTGAGGAGTCTTCTGAAGGTCGGAAGGTCTTCGTTCTGCCGTAGGGGGATGGGGAGGGTGTTCCACGTCTTGGCGGCGAGGTGGGAGAATGATCTGCCGCCGGCAGTCACTCTTCGGAAGCGGGGGACGGTGGCGAGGGCGTGGTCGGCGGAGCGGAGCTGGTGGGTGGGGGTGTAGAAGCTGAGTCGTCTGTTGAGCTACGCTGGTCCGGTGTCGTGGAATGCCTTGTGTGCGTGGGTGAGGAGTTTGAATGTTATCCTCTTGTTGACGGGGAGCCAGTGCAGGTCTCAGGTGGGTTGTGATGTGGCTGCGGCGGGGGATGTCCAGGATCAGGCGTGCGGAGGCGTTCTGGATGCGTTGGAGCCGTTTCAGGAGTTTGGCTGGGGCTCCTGCATAGAGTGCGTTGCCGTAGTCCAGTCTACTGTTGACGAGGGTCTGGGTGACCGTCCTTCTAGTCTCGGTGGGGATCCACTTGAAGATCCTGTGAAGCATGCGTAGGGTGTTGAAGCAGGAGGAGGAGACGGCGTTGACCTGCTTCGTCATGGAGAGGGTAGAGTCGAGGATGGCCCCTAGGTTGCGTGCGTGGTCGTGGGTGTTGGGGGTGTTCCCAGGGCGGTCGGCCACCAGGAGTCGTCCCAGGCCGAGGGGGTGGAGCCGAGGATGAGGACCTCCGTCTTGTCAGAGTTCAGCTTCAGTCGGCTGTTCCTCATCCAGTCGGCGACGGCCTTCATTCCTTCGTGGAGGTTGGTTTTGGCGGAGTGGGGGTCCTTCTACAGCTACGGCTTCTTTTTTCTTTCCGCCTCTTCTTCTTTCCTCCCATTGACTTCTGTTCATGTGTTGTCTTCTTCTCTTTCAGTTTTGTGAATTATTTTTTTCTTCAAAAATCTTACTTTTTTCTTTACTTCTCCCTTTCAACCCTTTTTCACTGCCTCCGTGTCTTTCTTGCTTCTCCATTCACTTCTGTCTCTCTTTTCATGCTCCTCCGCGTCTTCTTTCCTTCTGTTTTCCTTTCATTTTGATCCTTACTTTTGTGTCTCTCTCCTCCCTGCCTGTCTGAGTCCACAGCAGTCGTTCCTCTGTTGTAGCAGGACTGCACACTCAGTCCATCTAGAACCTTCCACCGGAGCCCTGCAGAGGCTGCGTTCACAGTAAAGTGGTTCCGAAAGTAAACTTAAAAATAATAAGAGCAACCCAGACCCCTCCACCCCTCCTCCCACCACCACCACCCATCACCCATCATTCGCTTTTTCTGTGGCTAAGTCGGTTACATGTGTTATGTGTCCTTCGCTGCTCTTTTAATACTGAATCCATCAGAGTTGTGATTGGTGCCGGATTTTGCGCCGCATTTTCTTGCCAAGTGGCCTTTAAACATGGTGGCTGTACTGGGGGGGGGGGGTCGGTTCTGCTGCACGGTTTGCAGATGTCACTCGTTATCCTGAGAACCTCTATTGCTGCCTTCATTCTTGTCCACTGTGGCAGACATGTTGCTGCCAGGTATAGGGGATGACCTAACATGTCTACAGCACTGCGTTGAATCCATGTGCCTGACCCAGACATGGCGGCTTTGCTGGACATGGACCTCTTCTCTTTGGGGATGCAGTTCTTGCCGCATCCCGATCCACCAATGAGAAAGCTGACATGCCTGACAAGGTGCAGGCCTGGGGTCATTAGGTCTGCAGTAGAACTAAAGCTCGCTCTGTTCCCAGAGCCTACAATAAAAGTCTTGGCCTCCCTGCGCCATCATCTCTGGGTACCAAAGAGCACTTGGTTGTCATGGTTACAGGCTTTCAGGGGACAATCTCCGTGCACCCTAAGGAGGTAATTGAAAGGGACCGGCCAAGGACCGGCCAAGCAGCCTTTGCCACACTTACTAAATCAATAGTTCACAAAAGGACGCGAGCGCTCAGAAGCACCGCGGGGGAGATTGCAGCGCTTTGAATGGATGACACCAATCGTCGCAAGCTTCAAGCAAATACATCTCACGGTTCTCGAGGGCGCCGGGCCCTGTAGGAGAAAAGCGCTACCTAATATATTTTCACACATGCCAGATGCCACCGGCCCGATTCAAGCGGAGACTCCCGGTTTTTGAAGAGAAAAACGGCTCCATTTTACCCGCCTCCCGTCTGACATTGACTCGGATCCATCCATGTCAACGGGACGCATCTGGGCTCCTGAATTTTTTAAATGTCCCACTTTTCAAGACTGCTCCCTTGGCCTGGGGCGGGGAGGGGGGGGGAGATTGGCTGGGGTTCGGGCGGGGGCATGAGGGCGTTAATGTCATCACACAGAGGACTTTGAAATGGAGGACGGGCAGAGAACATGTATTAACATGTATGTTTAGAAAGCGCTCGTTCACTCAGAAGGGTATCTTGGCGCTGAATAACAGGTGTTTATTGTTACCCAGCTCAATGGTACTCATTTTATCGACCTCAGAAAGATGAACACGAGAGTAAGAATAAAAGGTTTAGAACAGTAAGAGCAGGGGTTTAAGTGGGCCGGGTCCTGCCGGTGCTCATCACTGGGAGTTCTAAAGAGCAGGTGCTGAGAGGGTCCCTATCGGGCTCTCCATTTTCGCCCTCGACCTCTGCAGCGGCGCCCCCTTCACTGCCTTTGAAGTAACTTCAAGCAGACCCCTTCTGGTTCTTTCACAGGCTCACCATGTCTTCACCCCACTCTTGTGGTTGAACCCGCTGTGAGGAGGCTCCTCCCACTCCCACCAGGGTGTCTGCTGGTTACTTCCAGGCAGTAAAGAAACCCTATACTCGCCCCAAGGCCACAGCCACCAGGGCACTGACATGAGGGTGGGCTGCTTTCATGGCATTGTGGTGCTAGGAAAGGATGCTGCTCGCCTGGCTGTGAGACCAGATGCACAGTGCTCCGTATGTGGAACGGACCAGATGCGCAGTACGATCTATGAGGAAGGGACAGGATGCACAGTACCCTCTATGCAGAACGGACCAGATGTGCAGTACTCTCTATGCGGAACGGACCAGATGTGCAGTACTCTCTATGCGGAATGCACCAGATGTGCAGTACTCTCTATGCAGAACGGACCAGATGCACAATACTCTTTATGCGGAACGCACCAGATGCACAGTACTCCGTATGTGGAACGGACCATATGCACTGTACGATCTATGAGGAAGGGACAGGATACACAGTACACTCTATGCAGAACCGACCAGATGTGCAGTACTCTCTATGCGGAATGGACCAGATGTGCAGTACTCTCTACACGGAATGGACCAGATGTGTAGTGCTCTCTATGCGGACTGCACCAGATGTGCAGTACTCTCTATGCAGAACGGACCAGATGTGCAGTACTCTTTATGTGGAACGGTCAAGATGTGTAGTACTATCTATGCAGAATGCACCAGATGCACAGTACCTTCTATGCGGAAGGGACCAGATGCACAGTACTCTCTATGCGGAATGGACCAGATGTGCAGTACTCTCTATGCGGAATGGACCAGATGTGTAGTACTCTATGCGGAATGCACCAGATGTGCAGTACTCTCTATGCAGAACAGACCAGACGTGCAGTACTCTCTATGTGGAACGGACCAGATGTGTAGTACTCACTATGCAGAATGCACCAGATGCACAGTACCTTCTATGCGGAAGGGACCAGATGCACAGTACTCTCTATGTAGAATGAACCAGATGTGCAGTACTCTCTATGCGGAATGGACCAGATCCTGGGTACGATCTATGCGTAATGGACCAGTTGCACAGTACCCTCTATGCGGAACGAACAAGTTGCACAGTACTCTCTATGCGGAACGGACCAGATGCACAGTACGATCTATGCATAATAGACCAGTTGCACACTACGGACTATGTGGACCACACCAGATGCACACTACACTCTATGTGGAACATTCTAGATGCTGTAAAATATATGTGGAGGGAATCAGAGCACAGTACGGTTTATGTGGAAAGGACCAGATGTACAGTAGTCTCTATGCAGAATAGACCAGATGCAGAGTACACTTTATGCAGAACAGACCAGATGCACAGTACAGTCTATGTGGAAGGGGCCAGATTCACAGTACCCTCTATGTGGAACGGACCAGATGCGCGGTATGCTTTATGTGGACAGACCAGATGCATAGTAGTCTCTATGTGGAACAGACCACATGCAGGTACTCTCCATGCAATAGAACCAGATTGACATTACGGTCTTTGTGGAACAGACCAGATGCTCAGTATTCTCTATGCGTAACAGACCAGATGCACAGTATGCTTTATGTGGAACGGACAGGAAAGGCAGTGCTGTCTATGTGGAACAGACCAGAAGTACAGTAGTCTCTATGCAGAATGGACCAGATGCAGAGCACACTTTATGCAGAACAGACCAGATGCACAGTACAGTCTATGCGCAACAGACCAGATAAACTGTACACTCTCTGTGGAACGGACCAGGTGCACAGTATGGTCCATGTGAAGAATACCAGATGCACAATAGCTATGCGGAAAAGATCAGACACTCAAGATTCTCTAAGTGGAACAGGCCAGATGCACAGTATGCTTTATGTGGAATGGACATGAAAGGCAGCGCTGTCTATGTGGAACAGACCAGATGTACAGTAGTCTCTATGCAGAATGGACCAGATGCAGAGTACACTTTATGCAGAACAGACTAGATGCACAGTACGGTCTATGCCGAACAGACCAGATAAACTGTACTCTCTCTGTGGAACGGACCAGATGCACAGTACGGTCTATGTGGAATAAACCAGATGCACAGTATGGTCTATATGGATTAGACCAGATGCACAGTATGGTCTATATGGATTAGACCAGATGGAGGTAATTGAAAGGGACCGGACAGGGATCGGCCAAGCAGCCTTTACCACACTTACTAAATCAATAGTTCACAAAAGGACGCGAGCGCTCAGAAGCACCGCGGGGGAGATTGCAGCGCTTTGAATGGATGACACCAATCGTCGCAAGCTTCAAGCAAATACATCTCACGGTTCTCGAGGGCGCCAGGCCCTGTAGGAGAAAAGCGCAACCTAATATATTTTCACACATGCCAGATGCCACCGGCCCGATTCAAGCGGAGACTCCCGGTTTTTGAAGAGAAAAACGGCTTCATTTTACCCGCCTCCCGTCTGACATTGACTCGGATCTATCCATGTCAACGGGACGCATCAGGGCTCCTGAATCTATTTTTTTTAAATGTCCCACTTTTGAAGACGGCTCCCTGGGCCTGGGGCGGGGGGGTGGGGGGAGGAGATTGGCTGGGGTTCGGGTGGGGACATGAGGGTGTTAATGTCATCACACAGAGGACTTTGAAATGGAGGACGGGCAGAGAACATGTATTAACATGTATGTTTGGAATGCGCTCGTTCACTCAGAAGGGTATCTTGGCGCTGAAGAACAGGTGTTTATTGTTACCCAACTCAAAGGTACTCATTTTATCGACCTCAGAAAGATGAAAGTGAATGGATGCACCCGGGATTTGAACAGGCACTCGCAGCTGCCCCTTCTGTCCCGCCAGACGGCGCCTCGCCCAGCGGTCATCCGGACTGGAGTCCTGAACGGTGAAACCCTTGGATCTGAACGTTTGGTCCGAAGAGTCAGCCGTGGAGAATAAATCTGGTTGACCTGTGTGCACCAGGTGAGTTTGTTTTGGTTCTTTGTGGGTATGGTACCATTTTGGTTTGTATTTGGCATGGTCTGATGACCGATTTTGGTATGAAGTGTTTGTGGACACTTTGCCAGGCAACATAACAAATTCTGCTCACTTTTGAAAATACCTGGAATTAGCCGATTCTTGGTTTCTTGTTGTTATTGTTGCTCTGCACTGCAGATGCTCAATTGGAAGAAAGTCAGCCAGCGCCTCCAGAAGGCACTCTGAATTTTGATATGTATGTGAAGCATGGCCTTGGCCCTATTATGTTTAGTACGCTATGGCACAAATATACGAGGGACAATGCCGAGTTGCAGTGGCCGTTGATGAACAAATATTGGGTTCTTACAGGAGAAGGTGTTTGCAAAACGAAGTAGGCAGACAATGTTTGATTCTCTTCAAACTTGGCAAAAGGAGTCTAAACAGAGGCGAATGAAAGCAGAGAAAGAGGCCCGGAGGGGGAGAATGCAAACATTGACTCGGGAAGCTGTAGCGCATGATAGAGAGAAACAAGAGATACGGATTGAACGGGAAGATAGGAGCTTTCGATTGAATATTGATAAATCTTATGTGACTCAAGAAGAAAATTATACGTTTGTGGAACAATTGTTTGATACTCGACCCCCACCCCCATATGCCCCGCAGAGGATATATCCCGCTCTTCCCTCACAGGCTCAGCTACCCGGTTCTTCTGTCTGTGCTGTTTCTGCTTCTGTCACTGTTGATCAGACTGCCTTGGCCATGGCCCCTCCTGTCCTTTCCTTGTCTTCGCCATCTGTGGCAACTATGTCTGTTAGTACTCCTGCAACGCCTATTGTTTCAGCGTCCCTTTCGCCATGTCTTACACCCACGACGCAGCCAACAGCGACGTTAGTTCCTGCTACTTCTGTTGCTACTCCCACTGTGTTCTTCCATCCCCCAACATTACCGAGTAGTGGAACACCAGTACGTGGATTTGAGGATAGAGACTGGACGAAGTTTAAAGAGCGAATATGTCTGTATGTGCGATCGGAGATGGGAGATGCAAAGAAAAAGGTAGTGGCTAATCAGGCAGCGCAGTGGGCCCGAAACCCCATTTATGGTGTGGAAGATGTGTTACGTGTGATGAAAGATTGTGAGCCTTATGGTCAACAGCATGCCCTTACGCATATGTCAGCTACTTTGATCGGTCTTTGGGAGCAGTGCTTCAATGATACAGCACCGCAGATTTTATACGATATTAAGGATCATGTATATGTTACTGATATGGAGCCTGGTCACGTTTTTGGTAATGTTGCAACGTTGGTTGCTTATCGGGGTAGACTGCTCGAGAAGTGACCCACACCGGTATTGCAGTTTCCGATGCGGGAGGTTCATCATATCTATAACCCTGAAATACCAGAGCTAAGGGATCAGCACAATGTTGTTACTAGACCAGGGTCAGCGGCCCGTTTCCAAGAACAATAGGTTTATACTCTGTGGAAAAAGAGTCTTGTCTCTTAAGACCGTGATGACACTTGCTGATATTGAAATGTTCTTTGGCTTACTAGTTCTGGTTGATATTTAGAGACAAGTACACACACAGGATCATGCTGCATAATTGGGTGGTACCTGGCATCAAATTAAAGTATGGGATCAGGAACGGAAACCAGGTGATAAGTCTAGACCAGAGATACTTGCTTTGCCCGGCCGTATCATTATGTATATGCATTCTCTTATTCCTCCGCGAAAAGTTGATTGGGACAAGTTATCAGCTTGTCCTCAGAATAAAGATGAGATTGTGTCTTATTTTTTCACTTGGTTTGAAGATGTGTTTCTAGGTTATAGTGGACAGGATTTGTCGATCGAAGGTGATGTTCAATTGTTTGTTAATACATTTGTTTTCAAATTGCTTCCTGAGATTGCGGCCCGATTGCAGGCTTCCGAGAGCACCTGGTCCACATCTTACCCTTCTGTTATTTTGAATATGGCACAGTATTATGAACAGAGGGAAAAATGAGGATAAGGAGAGGACGGAGAAGTAGCACAAGGATTTGAAGGTGAAGGTGTTGTTACAGCAGGCTTCTAGGGTGCATGCTAGAGAACGTGGTGGTTCGGCCAGACAGCTTCCACGCACTAGCAGGCCGCCAAATACCATGCCTATAGGGCTGAATCAGTGTGCGTATTGTAAAGAGGAGAGACACTAGTGCAGCGTGTGTCCTGTGCTTTTGCAGAAGGTGGCGGTCCCGAGAGGACGAGGTTCTCGTGGACGGGGCCGTGGAGCTGGTGGTCAGGACAGGGCTCAGAACGCTGTGGCTTCGCAGGCTCATTCTGATCAAAATTATTTTGATGACCCTCAGGGAGGACAGTAGTATCATGATGATTATGACACGGATGAGGTGACAGGGATGTCTTACAGCTGGGAGAGCGGGACCAGTTTTGATACCTGTAGATCAACGCAGTCTGTATGATAGTTCAGATGTGCATGGCTCGACGAAAGAGTTTTGGTGGATACAGGTGCAATAAACAGTTCTATTTCTCGTTCCTTGGTCCCTGGGGCGGTTCTGTCTGGCCATAACATTGTTTCGGTAGGTTTTTCTGGTGAACCGGTTGTGAGCCCCATTTCAAAACCCCTTGATTTGACTATTGGTCTTTTCACTGCGGATTCGCCATTCTTGTTGACATCTAATTGTGGAGAGAATTTGATGGGTTTGGACTTGTTGAAGAAATTGCATTCTACGATTTATTGCTCCATGGCGGGTGTTTACATGACAATGGGTCCGGATGTAGTGTGCGCTACGCAGCGCCTGTCCAAAGATGCGCCTCTTTCTGCGGAGGTTAAAAATGTGCCACCCACTCTCTGGGCGACAGGTGACACAGATGTGGGACTGTTACAGATATCACCAGTTTCGATCCAAGTTAAAGACAATGCTATTTTACCTCGCATCCCTCGATATAAAATACCACAGGCAGGTGAGCGAGCTTTATTGCAAATTGTACAGGATTTGATTGAGAAAGGAGTGGTTGAGGAAACGACTGCTAATGTTTGTAATAGCCCTATTCTTCCCATTCTCAAACGGACACCTTCGGGTCCCTCTGATGATCATGCAGATGTTTATCGCTTTGTATTTGACTTGTGTTTAGTTAATAAATGACTGATTCCCCAGTTTCCTGTGGTTCCTGACATTACCACTCTTTTAACAATGATTCCTTCTTCTGCTACATTCTTTTCTATCATTGGTTTGAAAAATGCGTTCTTCAGTATTCCCATTCATGCGGAAAGCAGGTATCTGTTTGGGTTCACCCTAGCTGTTAGAAGCTTTAGATTCTCGCGCTCCTCAAGGCTATACAGAGTCAGAGTAACTATAGTCAGGCATTAAGAGGTCAGCTGGATTCCTTGTCGCTCCCTACAGGTAATGTATTGCTTCAGTCTGTTGATGACTTGCTCATCGCTTCGGATACAGAATAAGGTTGCAGAGACAGTACAGTTAAATTGTTGTTGCATTTAGCTCAGCATGGCCATAAATTATCCTTTTCCAAATTACAGTATTGTTGACAGGAGGTCACCTACTTAGGTCACCTACTGTTGAAGGAAGGTAGGAGATTTAGCCCTGAGCGCATCAGTACCATTGTTAAAATGCCTATTCCACAAACTCAGAAGGATGTGCAGCTTTCATAGGTAACACTTCCTATTGCAGGCAGTGGATAACTAGCTATTTGCTGCTAATCAAGCCCCTGCTTGCTCAAACACTAAAAGATGTGGATGCCTGAATGTCAGCAGTCTTTTGAGCAATTGAAAACTGTGCTTTCTTCGGCTTCAGTACTTGGCACCCCCGACTATACTAAACAGTTTGTGTTGCACGTCCATGAGATGGCCGGTTGCGCGCTTTCTGTTTTAACACAAAAGTTTGGAGATAAGCAACAGCCGTTTGCTTACCTTTCTGCTGTGCTTGATCCAGTCGCACGAGCCCTCCAGAGCTGTCTAAGAGTGGTCGCGGCCGTGGCTGTCTCGATAAGACATTCGGCTGGACTCGTACTTGATACTGACCTCACATCATGGTACCCCATGCTGTGGATACACTTTTGATTAAGACAAAGTCACAGCACCTCACCAGTGCACGTCTGACGGGTTATGAATTAACGCTGTTTGCCAAACATATTACGATCAAACGATGTGCCACTCTGAATCCAGCCACGTTACTACCCCTCCCTTCTGAGAATGAGATTGACATACATGATTGTATCTTCCGGACGGAAGAAGAAATGAAAGGTCGGGTAGACTTGACTGATGTTCCCTTATCTGATCCCCAAGGGGAACTATATGTCGATGGCTCTTGCTTTACATTACCAGATGGCACTACAACTGCTGCATATGCTTTTACCATGCTGCGTACGGTAGTTGAGACATCACAAGTTCCCTATCAGTCAGCCCAAGCTGCAGAGCTTGTTGCCCTGATATGAGCCTTTGAATTGAGTGAAGGACTGGTTGTTAATATTTATACTGATAGCCAGTACACCTTTGGAGTCGCTCAAAATTTCGGGCGACTCTGGGCAGAGAGAGGGTTCCTTACTTCCCATGGTACAAAGATCCAGCACGGTCATCTTATATATTGGCTTTTATCCGCTTTGACACTCCCTAAGAAATTGGCGATAGTAAAGTGTAGCACCCATAGGAAAGTTATTGATGATGTAGGTAAAGGGAACGCTTTGCAGAATAGACAGCAAAGGAAACAGCCCGGACTAGGATGAAAAGAATGCTCGTAGCAGGTCCCACTAGGTGGGTGTCCGAGGGCGCCATGTTTGAGGATAAACTTGAGAACGTGAAGGAGATACAAAGTGAGGCCACCGTGGAGGAATTAGCAGTGTGGCAAGAAAGTACAGCACAATTGAACAATGAGGGATGTTGGATTGACAAGTCAGGGAAGCAGAGATGAATGTTGCCAGATGCATATGTTCTCCCTCTGGTCACGATTGCCCACAGCCCAGCCCATGTCAGTTCAAAGGGCATTTGCAAGTTGTTAACCCCTGTATGGCAGAATCCTGGGAAAGGTACCCCTACACCACCCGGTAATTTTGCACCACCTACTTTCCCGTTTGAGGTCCGTCAGATGGACTATATAGAGATGGACAGGGTCAGTAATTTGATGAAGTGCTAAATGCAGCGGTCCTTCCAGAAATTCGAGCCATTAAGGAGCCACTGTTTGTTGACTCTTCTGTGCCTGGAGTCACCAGGTACAATTTGCGTCCTTGGCTGAGGAATAGTGCACCAAAGGAGAAGTCAGATTAGTCAGGGATGGACTGTATAAGTTAAGGTGTACTTTGCTATAGTTCCAACGGTGTTAGTTCAGGGTGTCATGAGATTGGTGCACTGTTCTGACATTGGACAGGATAGATCGAACATGGTCCCTTAGCCTGTGCAACGTGGGATTCATCATGAGCTTAGGACTGAGAAAGCTCTGACTCCGGTGCTCAAGAGGGCCAACGTTGATGAACAATAGGAGCCTGTACCAGTGAGGCTCTGACGGACACTAGGAACACTTACCTTTACTATCAATTTTGATGCATTCCTTTCTTTGCTTCATAATGCATCCCTTTGGTCGGCCTATTGATGAGGAGGAACAACCATTGGCACCACTGCGTTTAGCACGGGGTTGGTCAACAAAGAGTAAAACAGTTTGCATATTAATTTTGTGATCACGCTAATAACAATACTTGGAATATCCTGGTTATTAAAGGAGAAATTCCCTATACATTCCTTGGTATGTACAACTCCCGCTACCCCTGAGCACATTTTTGTTACTCTAGCCCCACACAAAGACGTACATGGGCAGTCCTACGCAGACAATGCATTTATACAAATGTTGCATCATGCTCATGATGTGTCCAATACAACTCATTGTTGAGTTTGTTGGTGGCTCCCTTCGGTCGCTCATAAAAGCGATACTCTGTTGTCTATGCCACTGTCGTAGATGGGTAGCTGTGAGGATTGGTTTTAATTGTTTCAGCTGGTGTACTACCCATTTCATCTTCTACTTGGTGTATAACATCCACTGATTCTAATACTGTCCATGAATATGTACGCCTCTACCATGGGGTCACCCCCATAGAACCAGCAGGATAAGGGACTCTAGGGACACTGTCCTCATAGTCCTGTATGAGCACGTACCGTAAGGTGAAGAAATATGCCTGGTTCCGAATGGAAATGGCTGATTTCCAATGGTTTAACACATCTCAGTATTTTCAATCTTTCTGAGCTCGAAATATTACTAAAGATAAACTGATACCTGTGGCAGTGGTTAATTTGTCAGCAGCGTTTTGCGTTCAGGGGACTGGGGAGATAAAGGTGGGGGAGAGTAAATGTAATTTTACCTACAAGCTGAATATGACAAATAGTCTGCCTTTGATTCTGCCTCACAATGTTTATTTTGTTCATGGGTCCCAAGCTCATGTTTGGCTCCCGAGGGGATAGTCAGCTACATGCAATATCTCTTTCCTTCTTTCCCCTGTATATGTTGCCCTGTCTAACTATCACCAAACTCATCGACTGCAAGGTAGAAGCCCATCCCTGTCCCGAGTCAAGAGGATTGTTGATACGAAAGATATAGATCAGACTGACACCACCGCACAGCAATTTGGCGATGCTTTGAAGGGCCTACTACCTTATTGGGGTCCCATGGCTAATAGACTTCAAATTTGTCAGCTAACAAGAGTTGTTGAAGGGGCGATCAATATGAGTGCTGGGATGATGACAAATATCACTGCTGAGCTCCAGGCTACGAGATTAGTCACTTTGCAGAACAGGATGGTGCTAGATGTTATACTTGCAGATAGGGGAGGAGCATGTCGCGTCATTGGCAGCAGCTGTTGCGTTTACATACCTGATAACGCTCCCAATGTTTATTCGGCCATACAGAAATTACATAGGCTATCAGCTGAGATACACCAAGAAACAGGTACGTGGACTCTGTCAGGGTGGTTTTGGAATACGCTAACAACATGGGGTTGGAAGATCCTTATCTTTTTGGTTGTGGTTGCTAGTATTATTTTTACATGTTGCCTCTGTATACACTGTCTCCCAGCTTGTTGCACCTATTGTGTAAATGTTCTCACCCCTAAACAGAATATATCAGTTTATGACACTAGTGCTGTGATTATGTTGCAAAAGGACATTGACGACATTATGCAGATCGATGAGGGTGTCTTTGAATGCTGATTATGTAAGCACCAGCTCATAGTGATGTTTCTAATCCTTGCAACATGTTAGACATTTCTTGATAGTAACATAAAATTGTTAGCTAATGCTAAAGGAGAGTCTGTTGCAATAGAAATGTCTTAGCTGTGTTGCTTATATATTGTTCTGCATAAGTTAGCATTCGCTGCATCATTTTATGTTTGGCCGCCATTTTGAGCCATAATCGAAACTAATCTTTCTCTGTCTCTCTGCTTTGCGAGAAGCAGCTTTGGTAATTTTCATTTTCTCCAAGGTTGGGCCTTGCCGTACTAATGGATACACTGTTCTTATTAGCGCATACTTTCCCACTAGATAGAGGCCTGCTCCCACTAGTCCAGCTGTGGGCACAGGCAGAACGACTTTGGCATAGAGATTGTGTGTGCCCGGTCTCGGGATCAAAACGTATCCTTCTGTACCTTTTTTGTGTAGCTGCCTCCATCTGGAAATTTCCAGTCTGGGCGTGCCTTCTATGGTTCTGAATCGTACATAATGTATCAACATACTTTCTGATGTCAGTCCCACTGCAGCAATCCTAAGAGACTGGGCTCCGCTGGAGTGTACCTGAATAAATACCTGGTTTGTATTCTCTACTGTCTGACCAACTCTTCATTTGTATGGAGGGCTGGGAGGTGGTCGCGAGTGACCCGGGTGGCCCTAATCGGGTCACTTCCTTCAACAGTATTCTCCATGCGGAACCGACCAGATGTACATTGCACTCTATGCAGAACAGACCAGATGCACAGTACTCTGTATGTTGTACTGACCAGATGTACAGTATTCTCTCTGGGAAACGGACCAGATGCACAATGTGCTCTATGTGGAATGGACCAGAGGTACAGTATTCTCCAAGCGAACCGACCAGATGTACATTGTCCTCAATGCAGAACAAACCAGATGCACAGTACTCTGTATGTGGAACGGACCAGATGCACAGTGCGCTCTATGCAGAATGGACTAGATGTACAGTAAACTCTATGCGGAATTGGCCAATTGCACAGTACGCTCTGTGTTGAACTGACCAGATGCACAGAGCTCTCCATATGGAACTGACCCAATGCATAGTACTATCTATGCTGAACAGATCAGATGTACAGTAATCTCTATGTGGAATGGGCCAATTGCACAGTACGCACAATATTGAACTGGCCACATGCACAGTACACTCTATGCGGAACAGACCAGATGTGCAGTACTCTCTATGCGGAACAGACCAGATGTACAGTACGCTCTCTGTGGAATGGGCCAATTGCACAGTACGCTCAGTATTGAACTGGCCACATGCACAGTACACTCTATGCGAAACAGACCAGATGTGCAGTACTCTCTATTCGAGAACAGACCAGAGCATAGTACCATCTACATGGAACAGACCAGATGCACAGTACGATGAACGTAGACCTGACCAGGGAACAATATGGTTTATGTGGAATGGAACTCGGGGCCTCCTGTACTGCGGGGATTCTGGGGACTATTGTTACACCACTGATAGCGCACTAACCACCCGAGAGGGTATCCAGGCTCTTGTGCCCACTGCCCAGGCCTAAAGATGTGCTCAGAAGCCCACGGCTGGCATTATCGAAGGTTTAGGTGCCAGATACCCAGGCTGAGCTGTTTTTTAAATCCACCTAATGCCTCTTTAATCCAGCAACAGACGGGGAGTACCTTCAATTGGTGCAGCAGAAGCAGTTGCACCTGTGCACAGATGCCCGAGGGGCTTGCTGAACCTGATTACAACTGCGTTTCACAGTTCAAACAGCACCAGAAGGGGCCATTTCCTCCCTTTCACCAGGGCCTCATGACACACTGGGTACACCACAGAGGGCCATTTCCTCCCTTGCATCAGGGCCAGTCACACACTGGGTGCACCACAGGGGGACATTGTCTCCCTTGCACCTGGACCCCGTGACACACTGGGTTCACCACAGGGGGGATTTCCTCCCTTGCACAAAGACCCAATGACACAATGGGTGGACTACAAGGGGCCATTTCCTCCCTTGCACGAGGTCCTGTGACACACTGGCTACACCGCAGGAGCCAGCTCCTACCTTGGACCAGGGCCCCATGACACACAGTAAAAGCACCTTGGAGGGCCATTTCCTTCCTTGCACCAGGTCCCATGACACCCTTGGTGCAACACAGGGGGCATTTCCTCCCTTGCACCAGGGCCCTGTGACACACTGGGTGCACCACAGGGTGGCGTTTCCTCCCTTGCACAAAGGCCCAATGATACAATGGGTGCACCACAAGGGGCCATTTCCTCCCTTGCACGAGGTCCTGTGACACACTGGCTACACCGTAGGAACCAGTTCCTTCCTTGCACCAGGGCCCCATGACACACTGGGTGCGCCACAGGGGGCCAGTTCCTCCCTTGCACCAGGGCCCTGTGACACATTGGGTGCTCCGGAGGTGCCAATGTCTCATTGCACCAGGGCCCCATGATACACTGAGTGCACCAGAGGGCCCATTTTTTCCTTTGCACCAGGGACCTGTGACACACTAGTTGCACCACAGGGGGTCATTTCCTCCCTTGCACCTGGGCCCCGTGACACACTGGTTGCACCACAGGGGGTCATTTCCTCCCTTGCACCAGGACCCCGTGACACAATAGGTGAACCACAATAGGCCATTTCCTCCCTTGCACCAGGGCCCCGTGATACAATAGGTGAACCACAATAGGCCATTTCCTCCCTTGCACCAGGGCCCCGTGATACAATAGGTGAACCACAATAGGCCATTTCCTCCCTTGCACCAAGGCCCCGTGATACAATAGGTGAACCACAATAGGCCATTTCCTCCCTTGCACCAGGGCCCGTGACACTCTGGGTGCACCACAGGGGGGTCATTTTCTCCCTTACACCAGGGGGCTGTGACACAGAGGTGCAATTTGCCCCCCTGCACCGGGGCCCCTGGACACACTGGGTGCACCACAGGGGACATTGTCTCCCTTGCACCAGGGCCCCATTTCCTCCCTTGCACCAGGGGCCCGTGACACACCTGGTGCACCGCCACCACCAGACACTTCCCTGCCTCTGTATCTCACGCTTTGGCCTCTTTCTCATCCCTGCTTTCTCTGTCACTGTTTCCTTCCGTCCTTCTCTGCCTCCTTCTTCCCGCCTTTCGTGTTTTTCTCTCTCTTCCTCTGCATTACAGTTTGTTGAGGAACAAGAAGTGCTGGCGTCCAGGTGGGCCCCGTCTCAAGGTAAGCAGTAGCCCTCTCCCCGCTCTCCCTGGGGGATTGAATAGTTTATAATCCTCTTTCTTCACTCGATAGAGTTGAGTTAATAAGGCTGGTGCTTGGGGCCTGCGACGGGGCCATTATTGCTCGCAGAGGCCCGGAGTAGACAGGCAGCCGCGGGTTCTCGTACAGCGCCTAGTAATGAAGACAAATGCGCCTCGCTCGCTGTACAATTGATTCCGCGGAGCCCCCGGAGGTTCTCTCGGTTTCTGCTCTTTTTCCGTTATCTGATTTCTGTCTCGGCTGCTTTAGTGTTTTGGTTGTTAGAGCTAATTGCCTCGGATTCAGGGCGCTATTGACCCCTTATGTCGTGTTACTGTGAGGTTTGGGAAGTTGGAAGGCTTGGAGGATCAGGGGGGTGGGGGAGCCGGAGCTGGTTGTTGAAAGGTGGGGGCTAGCTTGGGGAGCGGGTCCGGAAACCATGTATTCTGTGCTCTCTTTCAAGCTGAGAGGGACGCCCAGTTACTTAGCGCCTCGGGAGAACATCCGATAGCGCCGCGTACCCTTGTGGCAGCTAGGCGCTCTAAGGAGAAGCAGGTGGTGTGCAGGAGATCGGGCCCTCGTGCACGTTACGCACCATGGAAGCATCACGGGTCTAGTCATAGCTCGGCGGGTTCGTGCCCGCGCTCCTGATCCGAGTCTGTACCGAGCAGGGGTGCCAGGGGGCTGCCAACGAGGGTGGGGCTCAACCGTACAAGTCCTAGGAAGCGGGAGACCTAACCAAGGTAGGCAGTATGCAAGTGACGTCAGTGCAAATGACATCACTGGGCGTGGCATGACAGGAAGTGACATCACAGGAAATAGCATCACACCTGTTACCCCACAGGAGGAGACATCACAAGAAGGTACATCAGATCTTAAGACCTTGCACATATGTTTAGCAGGTCTGGGGTGGGCGGAATTTGCGTAGTCACGCTACGCAAAGCTCAGCGTAACGGTAACAAATCTCCCCGAGCACGCAAAAGTTCTGCGAACACGCGGAATTGCTTGTTTCGCCCGTTCAGAAATATCTCGCAAACATGCAATTTGAAAGCGAGAACAAGCAAAAAATTCCGCAAAGCTGCGGATCGCGGAATTTTGGGCAATTCCGTGTTCTCCACGGAATGCAAAATTACCCAAATTCCGTGAGCGGAACAGAATTTACCGCCCAGGCCTAATCATGGGTACATTTGAGAGCATTTGGAGATTCAACAAATGAAAGCTGGTGGGTACTTAAGCCTGTGACTTGAGTTCCCCGATCAAAGGAAGCAGCAGTCCGAAGGGGGATGGAGTTTGACAAAGAACTATATTTATTTTTGCAATAAAATAAACACTCAGCCACAAAGAGACTGGCAACAATGGGATATGTGACAGTAAATCGAATGTGCCCCATTTGGTGCAAAGTTTGGGTTTTAAACTATCTTATGGGGTTAAGTCACCTGCTGCAGAGAGCTTTGTGTGCCGAGTAAATCGCAGGGAATAATAATGATGGTAAGATAGCTCTAGTGGTTAACGCAGTTGCTGCAGAGAGCTGAGTTTTGCCTAGTCACAATCTTACCTCAAAGTAGCATAGAGGTTCATTGTATCTTGTGCAAAAAAGATGGTGCAACATGCAGATTACTGATTTTTATTTTAAGTAGGAAGGTAGGAGGGGCACTGGTTTTAACACCGAGATTCTTTTTTAACTTCATTTATTAATTGCAATCCTTATAATGTAGCACAGTGCGCTAACGGGGATGACGTCCGACTCCTACACGTTGTAACCCTCATTGTCTGTACACTGTTCAAGTTCAAGATACGCTTGATTCGATTTTAAAAGTATTAAATCATCAAAGCACAATACATTCCAATAATCAAGAATATATCAATTCATGTAGATAAAATTTGAGAATGTATTAAAAATGACATTAATTATGAATTACAAAGAGAAGAACTGGAAACTGATTTCCGTGCACAGCCATGACATACATAAAAACCATAAACACTTAATAGAAAGAGGGACTTTGCATAGTTTTCCTGGTTCTAACCGCCCCTTTCAGATATTTTGCAATGTGGTCAGTAAAAATGTCATCACCTAGAAATTGTAGCTTGATAAAAGCAGGTCGACATAATCTCAATCCCAGCATGAAAAAAAGTCAGAATCCATCTTTTCCTGGTTAAAATATAAAACTTGCAGAATAAAATAATATGGATTGTAGACTGTGCAGATATTTCGTCGCAGGGGCATGGAGCGTGACCAGTCATTTATCTGAGGGAATGTGACCAGGTTGTGGAAGTCGCCTCGGCGCGTCAATAACAACCTATCGTAGTTTCCTGGAGTGAATAGTAGCTAAGGTTGTATCCTCGGTTGGGTCGAGAGCAATTGATTGGCTCTGACTGATGTTTTCATAATATTAGAGGACAATCGAATCGTCTCCAAGTGGTTGATACGTGATAACTTTAATTCCTTCCTCGTATTAAGAGACAAACTGTCGGGGTTGACAAAGTACTCGGAGCAATCTAAATCATGCACACAGTTTTTAACGTATGCGAGCCAAGGAATACGTTGTACCCATTGCAAGTTCAAGCAGTCTTTTATCACGTCCCGATTGAGACCAGTAGTAACACCAGTCCAAACCTTATGCCATAATAGAATCGGCTGGATTTTAATTAGGTCGGACAGGTTTGACAGTCCCAATGCGGCGTGACAAAAACACATAGCTGTATTATTCGAGACTGCTAGAAGATATTTAAAAAAATTATTTTCAACTTGCTGGACGGACTCTACGGGGCCGATTCACAGAACTAACTTAAGACAAAATCCTAAACTTACTACTTTTGGTATTCACAGAAGTTAGGATTTTGTCTTAAATTTGTCTTAAGACAAACTTAAGACAGACTTAAGACAAATTTAAGACAGACTTAAGACAGACTTAAGACAGACTTAAGACAAAATCCTAACTTGAGTCTGTCTTAAGTCTGTTTTGGGTCCTACAGATGTGCACGGGATTCACCTGGGCAGGAGGAGCTACAATACCATCAACCAATACAGATGCTGAGGGGTCATACAGGGGCTGGTGGAACATGCTCCATCGCCTTTTCTTAATAGATCCTCAATAACTGTTACCCTTGCCAAGACTTTTTCTAAAGGGGCTGTGACTAATTTATGAGGTGCTGCTATACCCAAACCCTCCCCTGTGGTAGCAGCAGTCTGCGATGACCCATTTCGGCTGACCATTTTACTTATTACAGTGTCCAGGTGTTCTAAATGACCCTGGAGTAAGACTAAGTTGTAGTCAATAAGTTCTTTAAGTCGTGCAAAGACAGCATACCCAGGAGCACTGCATGTGGATATAGGTGGAATAGCATCACTTTGTGTGCTGATGGTGCAGGTTTGCGACTCCTCAAGATTGACTCACCGAGGCTGCTTCTATTGTTTAGGTTTTTGGGTAGCCGCACCCCTCCTCCGCTTCACTGGTGGCTCTCTCAGCTTATCCTGTGTGTGTGGTTTAAAAATCCGAGACCTTGTGGCTATGCTTGGCCCATTTAAAGTGTCCATGGAGGATACTTCCAGGTCAATTACGGGGCAGGACGGAGGCTGGCCTTGCATGGTAGGAGACGGACTAGTTGGGGGGGCGTCGCCTGGGGCGATGGGACCTAAGGAAGGGCGTCTCTGCAGGGATAGAGGTTCTAAAGAAGAAAGTCGCCTCTCCGTCACTTCGATCTCATGGCCAAGCCTTGATTCAGCCATGACAATAAAAACATCCAAAGTTCCCACTACTCCCTTGCGTTTGCTCATTGTAAAATCAAAGATAGACAGTGCCACGAAGCACAATTAATGATAAGCAAGCGGCGTAAATACATCACAGTACCTGGAGATTGTGGAACCAAGATCTGATATCCCGCAGTTCCGTTGTTAGGGGGGTTGCTCAGCCTCCTTCGGGTTCCGACGGGTGTGGACGGACCCGCCCTAATTTTACGCAGAAATTGAAGAACCTCCGTCTTAGTGTCTACTGGATCTTGTAAAATTAGAGGAACAAAGGATAGCCCTTTTTGTAATACTCTGGTTTCGATGTCAGTCAAAGAGGGCCCGATTCACAGAACTAACTTAAGACAAAATCCTAAACTTACTACTTTTGGTATTCACAGAAGTTAGGATTTTGTTTTAAGTTTGTCTTAAGACAAACTTAAGACAGACTTAAGACAGTCTTAAGACAGACTTAAGACAGTCTTAAGACAGACTTAAGACAAACTTAAGACAGACTTAAGACAGACTTAAGTTAGGATTTTGTCTTAAGTTTGTCTTAAGTCTGTCTTAAGTCTGTCTTAAGTCTGTCTTAAGACTGTCTTAAGTCTGTTTTAAGACTGTCTTAAGTCTGTCTTAAGTTTGTCTTAAGCCAAACTTAAGACAAAATCCTAACTTCTGTGAATACCAAAAGTAGTAAGTTTAGGATTTTGTCTTAAGTTAGTTCTGTGAATCGGCCCCAGAGTGTTTAGAAAGGTTATAAATAGGCATCAGTTTATCATTAGTTTGTGTAACTCGATCCAAATTTGGATCTGTCGCCTGTATATTCTCTGTCGTGTCCTGAAGTAGCCCTGCTCCTGATTTTGCTGCTAAACCTAGTGCTCGCCATCCCCCCCCCTGAAACCTCGATCCCTGTTTCCACCTCTGTCTAAAAAAGGAAGGGCCCTAGGGTATTGATAGTATGGTTGATACGATTGGTATGGCTGATGGTACGATCCAGTTGCCTGATCAGAGTTGGAGGAAGAAACAGAAAAGGTCAAAAACTTAGTACGTGATCTTCCTCTGTATTGTAAATTTAGACTACTAGGATTATAGTTTTTAAAGAAATCCTCTTTTAAATGCGGGTACACCAAATCCAATTTAAAATTCTAGATATCCTTTGTTAATTTAGAGGTTTTCAAATTTACTGTATGGGTTTTAAAATCTGATAATGTTTTCTCAATGGTTTCCAATAAGGATTTGGCGTCAGCTATGGATGTGTGGACTCCAATTTCTTCCTCCAATTTCTTAATCTCCTTAAATTCGTCTTCGCTAATTCTAAGGGCTGTCTGGATTGAAAGAACGATCCACTCGCGAGAGCATTTAGCGCCCGCTCCACTGAAATCAAGCAGATATGCCTTGTCGCTCACAAAGATTACAGGAATATTCTTCACCTGCAATCCTGCAGGAATTTTATTGCTCTTTAAATATTCTAATAACACTTGAGCATGCAATTGTGTTCTGGTGTTTTTCTTTGTTAATTGGATGAGCCGTTCTCCTTTATCAGAGCTGAGATTACTCACCCCCGGCTCTCCACCCTGAAGAGATGGAATTTGCTTTAGTTTGTTTATGTCTTCCTCAGAATAACTCACCGTGCACGGCTCTGACATTATCTCTAACCACGTGTGTGTGTGAATCAAACAACAATACTAATCCACCAAATCACCAAAGACACGATACCACAGTATGCGAGCCTAGTTATGCATGCCTTGATTGGTTCTCCATTGTTGATTCACTGAGAGACTAATCATGATCCTTTTTTTGCTTCGCCGGCAGTTGAGTTTGTTTTTTTGAATGGTCCAATTCTTATTATATATTTTTTTAAAAGACCACCACCACCCATAAGCCAGTGGGCTTATTTAAGAGCACATGATTTTCTCAAAATCCACACATCTAATTTCCTGATGCACTGTGGTGTGGTTATCAGTTCGTCTCCAGCATGCTTTGTACAAAAAAAAAGGCAAGACTTGTATATTTACACATATATATCGTGTATGAATTGATTTAGCGTTGTCCCAGCGCCCTTGTCCTGAGGAGGCCAAGAAGAATACAAAGGCTGAAATGCGTCCGCGTCGACATTTTCTTTTGAGGAGTCTGCACTAAACTAACAAAGAGTGATGTGTAACTTTTTGTGACACAAGAGAGCTAAAGAAAAGGCACTTTTGCCTCAGTGTATACTTTTTGACTACCTCTAAGTGGATCACCTTGATCCAATGGGTGAACACCATATTTAGAGATAACATTGTGGGGTATTGGTAACGTAGAGTTGTCTTCAGTAGCGTTTGTCTTGTATATATTTTATGTATTTTTGTATGTTCTTGAGCAATTTATTTGTTTGAAGATCACTTCCACGTTGTATGTGTGCCTTAAATGTACTTAGATAACAATTTCTGAAGTACCAAAGACTGGAACTAGGGTAATTGAATGTTCCCTGTGTTATAAATACAAAAAATTATATTAATTCCCCCATACCAATTGTTTTTGTACATGATTGTGTCCCATACCCAGGTATAGGAGGGTGATTTGGTATACCCCTTGCTTATACATATGTTCGATGCATATGTTCGATGCAGAGTACGGCCTCACTCGCCGGCGTCGGTGTTGCAATTTCCTTCTGTAGCAGTAGAACAGCAAGTTCCAGATGCAGGCAAGCAGAAGGGGCCTTCTTTGTATTCATGAGACTTCAGGCAGGAGGCAAGCTCAAATTCAAGCCCTTGGAGATTCTTCTTCAAGATGATGAAAGTTGCAAATAAAAGTCTTTCTCCTTTCCTTGGCAAAAAAGAAACCGCTGAGTTCAGGCATACTAAATTCTTTTTTCTAACATGTTCCCTGGGAAAGTTAGGATTATAAAATGTTATAATCAAACTGCCCATTCTGGCCTATGGGGACGGATAGCCTTGCAATAGTGAAAAACGAAATTGGCTGTAATTCACTATCAGGGCATGCCACATGACAGGGCATGTCCTACCTTTTACTTACAATGCGCCCTACCCTTGGGCCTTGGGCATGTCCTACCTTTTACTTACAATGCACCCTACCCTTCGGCCTACCTTAGGGGTGTCTGATATGAAGAAAAGGGAAGGTTTAGGGACTGGTAAGTGGGTGCACTTACCAAGTCAGTATGGCAGTGCTGGACTGCAAAAAGGCTCTGCAATGGCAGGCCTGAGACACACTGTACAAGCTGCTTCTGTGGGTGGCACAACCAGTGCTGCAAGCCCACCAGCAGCATTTGATTTAAAGGCCATGGGCACACATGGTGCACTGTACTAGGGCCTGACAAGTAAATCAAATAAACCAATCATGGAGTCACTAATTCACTACCACAATTTAACATAGGGAGCACTTGCACTGTGGCACTGTATAGCAGTGGCACAGTGCCCAAAGCATCTAAAACCAGCAAACAGATCAAAAACAGAGGAGACAACAGCAAAAAATGGAAGGGAGACTCACGCCAATGGTACCAGGTCCAACAGTTGTAGTGTGCAGGATGCAAACCCCCCCCCCTCCCCAGACTGTCTAACTGCTGGGGGCTGCTGCTTCGGACACTGCTGACTGCAGGACGTGCCCCTCCCCCTTATATTGTCTAACACTGCTGAATGCAGGACGTGACCACCCCAGACTCTCAAACTACTGGGGGCTGCTGCCTCACTGCTGAATGCAGGATGTAACCCCCCCTGCTGAGGGCTACTGCCTCTGACACTGCTGGATGCAAGATGTGACCCCCCCTCCCCAGACTGTCCAACTGCAGGGGGCTGCTGCAGCTTCTTCCAGCAGTAGATGCCGCGGCTTCCACCTCTCGACTGCTGGGCGCTGCAGGCTACCGCCTCCTTGTTTACCAGACCAAGGCTGCTGACTCGTGAACTGCTGAATGAAGCCGCCCCCTCCCTGTAACACTCCTGTCTCTTGCCCACTCCTCTCAGGGTTCATTCACAAGCCTAGTCCACCTTCGTGACATGACGTTTCAGTGGTGCACTGGGCTTAGCCTTATGTACAAGGCCACGGAAAGACACCCTGCGTGGCTTTTCATGGCATTGTAGATATGGTGTGAGGCGATGCAGTTCACGTCACTGTGTTGCCTCACACTACGATGGGGAGGCATGTCATGGGCATTGTGGTTGGGTGTTCCCATGTATTACCCATGGCATATGACACATTCCCAGATTTACAACAAGTTGTAAACCTGGGAATGCATCAAAAGCCTACGCCACCCCAGGGGAGGGGGAGGGATGAGGAGCAACATTATTTCTCTGTGTTTTTTCCTCTTTCCTTTTGTGCTGCATTCAAGAAAATGGAAATTGCCACCATTGATTGTTTCTGGTCAGGAAGGTGTACCTTCCTGCACAAAAACAATCATCTCTACTACTCAGACACGCTTGCACCATGGTGTAAGGGTGCCTGCATTGGCTCTTGACAGCCAATTGAGCGCCAGAGTAGGGAAAGAGGTCAGGAATGTGCCGCATCTGATAGATACGCCACATTGCGGCCCTTTTCTTTTGACGTAGGGCAGCGCAGCAGGAAGGCTCGCAGCACTGCCCTACGGCAGCAGATTGTAAATGAGGGCCCCAGCCTCCAGCCAGCAGGTGCAGGCAGGGTGGGCGCATTGATATTTGGTGCCCTTGGTGTTTTGACATTTCGAGCCCCCTGGCAGTTGCATCATATATGCTGTTTCTAAGGGGCATATCTACAAGGAATTGTGCCGCAAATTATTTTGCTGCAGCGCCCGATTCTAAATGACAAGAATACCACGTATTTACATAATTCATTGCATTCCTGTTCTCACTCCTTTCAGCCAGCGCACATTTTGCAGTTGTGTGCTAATGCGGGCACACTTGCACCATGGGGCAAGGTTTTATGTGTTGTTGGCAGGATTGGTTTTAGGCAGAAAGGGACACCTTCCTGCACAAAAACAATCACAAGAGATGTTTTCCTCATTCCACGTGTGCTGCAGAATGCAGCATACATGGAAAGAGGAGAAAAAGAAGAATGTAAACATTTCTCTTAACGCTGCCCCAGGTTTACCTGATTTTGTAAATCTGGAGCAGCGGCAAATTCCATGGGTGTTGCATGGGAACGCTCACTGCAATGCCCAGGAACGCCTCCTTGATGCAGAGTAAGGCAAGGTGGCGACTTACGCTGCTTTTCCTTACTTCATATCTGTAGGAGAGTAGGATCTGCTTCACGTGGGTACCCCCACTTTTTGCTGGTGTTTCACTGTTTTTCGACCTTAGTCTGGCTGTGGCTTTGCTAATCAGGACCCCAGCCTAGCTGCTTCCTCTCTAAAATGGTTTCCATGTACATTAGGTACATTAACAATTGGATTCTGGAGTGCCTTATAAGCCCCTAGTATATGGTATACTATGTACCTAGGGCATAGGTACCTCAGAGACCTACCAGGCGCTGAAGCATGTATTATGCCACCCCTGGGAAGCACTCCAAAATGACACCACAGGTCTGATACTGCAGCCTGGGTAAGGGTGTGCTTGCACCCCTTACTGTGGTATAGGCTACCTATATCCACATATATACAGACACATATAAACCTATAAGCTCCTCCTATGGCAGGCCTTGACAATCCTGAAGGCAGAGTGCCTGGTTTTGTGTGAGAGGGTGCCCAAGCATGAGCTGAGCCACTCTGCAGCCTTCGGAAATACTTCCTTATGGCTGTTCTGTGATACAGCCATACCATATACTCTTAAGTGCAGTATAACCTCGTAGTAAATGTTAACTTTGGGATGGCTGCATCAAAACATGTCATGTTTGGTGTCAAACGCTTTGGAATACTACCCCCCTGCCAATTCTGGCGGCGGGGGTAGCATTCCACCCTTCTAGAGGGAGAGACACGTTCACACTGGCTAAACCCGGTAGGACTTTCCTGAGCCCTGGCATCACAAAATGGATGCCTCTGCCACAGACACCGGTCTGGCCTCCTGCTGCTGACCGAAACTCCGGCAGGGGAGGCCTGGACAATAGGTTTCCTGTCGAAGGGGGTGTAACCACCTCCCCAGACAGGCAGATGTGTATTGGGGCTGGGCAGGAGCACTCTCTGATGCCATTGTGTCTGAAGACGGAGAACCCAGAGGCCACAGGTTCTGAAGCAGCCACATCCAGACCATGTCCACACATCCACGACAAAGCCAGACCTAAGGCCGATCTGCGGAAGTACTGGCACCAGCAGACCCTGGGCTGCCAGGGACCACCCTCAGGGGAGGTGGAAGGCCAGGGGCCACCATGGTTTCCATAAGCGATGCTCTGGATTCTGGCTAAACACCCCTCCCTCAGTGATGGAATAATTGCCCACAGCGGTGTCAGTGAGTTGATGACCAGGAACTGTTCATCTGGTAGCATGAGATCTGTTGGGGGCCCTCAGGAGTCACTCACCCCCTTGTGCATCTTCTGTCACCTGGTGTAATCCATCATGAACTCAGCATCTCATGAAAGAAGGAACGCCTTATACCCATGGCCCATGCGAGAGGCCAGCCAGAGATGACTGGCGGTGATCCCAACCTGCGATGCCAGCCAGAGATGCCAACCAGTGATGCCAATCAGTGACACCAGCCAGTGCTGCCAGCCAGTGATGCCAACCAGCAATGCCAGACAGTGATGCCAGCCAGTGATGCCAGCCAGTGATGCCAACCAGCAATGTCAGCCAGTGATGCTTACCAGAGATGCTAGGCAGTGATGCCAATAAGTGATGCTAACCAGCAATGCAACCAGCGATGTCAACCAGTGATGCCAACCAGTGATATTAGCCAGTGATTCCAACCAGTGATGCCTACCAGCAATGCCAGACAGTGATGCTAACCAGCAATGCTAACCAGTGATGCCAACCAGTGATGCCAACCAGTGACACCAGCCAGCAATGCCAGCCATTGATGTTAAACAGTGATGCCAGCAAGTGATGCCAACCAGAGATGCCAGCCAGTGATACCAACAAGTGATGCCTGGCAGTAATGCCTGGCAGTGATGCCAACCAGTGATGCCAACCAGGGATGCCAGCCAGAGATGCCAACGAGTGATGCCAGCCAGAGCTGCCAGCCAGTGATGGCAACCAGTGATGCTAACCAGAGATGCCAACCAGTGATGCTAACCAGAGATGCCAGCCAGTGATGCCAACCAGCAATGCCAGCCAGTGATGCCAGCCAGTGATGCCAACCAGTGATGCCAACCAGCAATGCAGCCAGTGATGCCAGCCAGTGATGGCAGCCAGAGATGCCAGTCGTGATGCCAAACAGTGATGCCAGGCAGGAATGCCAGCCAGTAATGCCAACCAGCAATGCCAGCCTGTGATGCCAGCCAGAGATACCAACCAGTGATGCCAATCACTGAGGCCAGCCAGTGATTTCAACCAGAGATGCTAGCCAGTGAAGTCAGCCAGTGATGCTAACCAGTGATGCCAGCCAGCGATGCCAACCAGTAACACCAACCAGTGATGCCAGCCAGTGGTGTCAGCCAGTGGATGCCAGCCAGTGATGCCAGCCAGTGAGGCCAGTCAGTGATGTAAGCCAGTAATGCCAGCCAGTGATGCTAACCAGTGATGCAAATGATGCTACCCAGTGATGACAGCCAGCAATGCCAACCAGCGATGCCAGCCATTGATGCCAGCCTGTGATGCCAGCCTGTGATGCCAGCCAGAGATGTTAACCAGTGATGCCAGACAGTGATGCCAGCCAGGCTGTTGGTAGCGTACACGGTTTAAGAACCTGCATCACATGATGATTTAACTTGTTGTAATTGACACGTGTGTGCAAAGGTGAAGATGCGGTGCTTCGTCTGGGAGTTTCTTAAAATGTGGAGAGTTTGCTACCACATAATCTGCCAAACTCTTTGAAATGCAGTGAAATATTGTACCCGAGGTCTTTTTCCGCAAGATCACCCTCTAATGCTCAGGAGCATTTACTGAGGGGCGTGGCTTACTGACAGCATGAAAGTACCCGTGCCAACCAATAACGAAGCCAATATTGCACTGTCTAGAAGTTTGAAGCACGCTGACGTCACAGGATGAGTGGAGGGCCTATGAAACACAGATGCCGAGTGGACATTGTAGGAGAGTAGGATCTGCTTCACATGGGTACCCCCACTTTTTTGCTGGTGTTTCACTGTTTTTCGACCTTAGTCTGGCTGTGGCCCTGCTAATCAGGACCACAGCCTAGCTGCTTCCTCTCTAAAATGGTTTGCATGTACATTAGGTACATATCTAATTGGATTCTGGAGTGCCTTCTAAGCCCCTAGTATATGGTATACTATGTAGCTAGGGCATAGGTACCTCAGAGTCCTATCATGGGCTGCAGCATGTATTATGCCACCCCTGGGAAGCACTCCAAAATGACACCACAGATCTGCTACTGCAACCTGGGTAAGGGTGTGCTTGCACCCCTTACTGTGATATAGGCTACCTATATCACTACCTTATACAGACACATATAAACCTATAAGCCACTCCTATGGCAGGCCTTGACGATCCTGAAGGCAGAGTGCTTGGTTTTATGTGAGAGGGTGCCCAAGCATGAGCTGAGCCCCTCTGCAGCATTCGGAAATACTTCCTTATGGCTGTTCTGTGATACAGCCATACCATATACTCTTAAGTGCATAATAACCTCGCGGTTAATGCTAACTTTGGAATGGCTGCATCAAAACATGTCGTGTTTGGTGTCAAACGCTTTGGAATACTACCCCCCCCCCCCCGCCAGTCCTGGCGGCGGGGGTAGCATTCCACCCTTCTAGAGGGAGAGACATGTTCACACTGGCTGAACCCGGTTAAATCTTTCCAAAGCCCAAGCATCACAAACTGGATGCCACTGCCACAGACACGGGTCTGGCCTCCTGCTGCTAAGGGAAACTCCGGCAGGGGAGGCCTGGAAAATAGGTTTCCTGTCGAAGGGAGGTGTAACCACCTCCCCAGACAGGCTGATGTGTATTGGGGCAGGGTGGGTGCATTCACAGAATGCTTTTGAGACACTGCCTGGGGCATACAAGGTGTCCCTGTGCACTCAGCCCCTGCTCTGGTGCGAAACTGGACAAAGGGGAAGGGGAGTAACCAGCCCCACCCCAGGTCCACCCATAGGTGGAGCCTTAGAGTTAGTCCATCCCCTAAATATAGTATAAGTATAGGAATCCAGTCCCTTGGACTTTAGATTAACCTGGACGAACCTCTGAAACATATATCCTGGACCTTCGACTTTCTATCACGACTAGAAGACGGAAGAAATCTCCCTTGGGGTCAAGGAGTGACTCCCCTGCTTGGCAGGCACCAAAGAAGCAACTGACCGGTCTGCATTGCTGAAGCTCCCGCCGGACGCCGAAGTCTTTGCATCGCCAGAGGTGGATTTCCAGACTTCCCCGAGGCTACCCTGTGTCCACAGCAAAGCTGAGGCCCGTGGCTATCGTGGGTAACTTGGAACCGTGACCCCTGGACACGGTGAACGTTTGCAGCAACAACACCTTCCTGGTCATCCTCGAAGTTGTGCTTTGGGCTTCGAGTAGCCCCAGCCTTAAGCACCTCCTGCACCGAAGATTGTTGGCCTCCACTCCACGAGTGACCCGTGGGCCAGCTTCCAGTGCGACCTCTCAAGGGTCCTTCATGAATGATCACTAGCCCGTTGGCTAGCAGGTCCCCACGAAGGCAACTCCACTTCTGGTTTTTCCAGACTTGCTCTTACTTACTCTCGCTGGGTGAGTCCATCAGACCTTGCTGGTCTGCACCGCAGTCCTTTCTCTGATTTCCTGTGACTTGCCGTTGCCAAGGCTTGTTGGGTCCTTCCTGGTCGCCGACACCGCAGCACTCAACAGACTTTGTGGGACAGCTCGAATCCGGCTTGTGGACTTCGTCGACGCCTCCTGGACCTCGTGGCTGAAAAGTCAAGACACCCATCAACTCACCTGAAGCACCTGACATCTGTGGGCATTGGTCCATCCTGCCCTAGGTCACTGGAAAGTGACCCAGACTCTGTCACCACTGCTTTCTGGTTCCTTACATCCTATATCCAGTCTTGGATCTCTCCGGACACTTCTCCTCTTCACGGCAGCAGCAGTTCTTTGCAGGCTTCCATTGAAATCGACGACGCGACCCGACACCAAAAGACACCTATGCACCTGGCTTCCCTGGGTGAGGTAACTTGAGTACTCCAGTACTCTTGTGGGTGCTAGCCCTAGAACTTCCTAAGTCCAAGAGGGTTTGGTCCTGACTCGATTAGAAGTGTCCCTAATCTTTAAAATTCCAACCGCGACATTCCACATAGAAAGTAATAGGAACCCACGGTTCTGTTTCCACACTGCATACAGTTCCCGTGGGTCCCCTGTGTTCCTACCTTGGGTGGTTCCTTGGGGTCCCAGCAATTTTAGAGGCAATAGGCCTAGTGCCTATTACAGTCGTGGTTCTTATACCACTTTTTTAGTATATGGTTTGGTACGCCCCTAGGGCTCAAACGTGTATTTGTGCTTTTACTGATGCTTAATCACTTGTAACTTTAGTACTTCGAATTCCAGTCTCATAAAGAGACTAGAGGGGTGTGTTTAACCTTAAATACATATATTTTTAATATATACCTGGTGTGGTTATCTTTTCATTTGATCATTCAAGAGAATATAGACTGGTAAAACAAGCTGCTTTACATTCCTTCAAGACTTAGCCTGAAGGCTGCTCTCCATAGCTACCACTAGGATAGCTTTCACATAAGGTTGTCTTTAACCATTCACCATAAGGGGTTGTTTGGACTGATACAAGGTGCCCACTAGAACTAGTGGACAGCATATATCACGCCACCTTCTCACAGACATCTGGTTTAAAAGTTCTAATGCAGCCAGAGCATGAAGTGTGGAGCCACACTGCACCAATCAGGATGTCTGTCATCTTATCACCCACAAAAGATTGTACTCTTGTCATACACAAGACACCACATGTGCGACAAAGCATATCTCTGCAAGGGCCAGAACTGCCCTCAGTCTGCTGCGCTTGAAGCCAGAGAGAGGCCTCTGGCATAGCTTCAAGACGCATCAGACATCACTTTAAGGCGCGTTAGACATCACTTCAAGGCACGTCAGACATCACTTCAAGGTGCGTCAGACATCGCTTCAAGGTGCGTCAGATATCGCTTCAAGGCACGTCAGACTTCACTTCAAGGCACGTCAGACATCGCTTCAAGGCGTGTCAGACATCGCTTTGAAGGAAGTTACCCGATTCACTCACGACCACCTCTCAGCCTTCCACACCAAATGAAGAGTCGGTCAGACAGTAGAGAATACAAACCAATACATTTTTATTCATATACACTGAGCGGAGCCCAGTCTGCCCAGTCGCTAGGAGTGCTACAGAGAGGACTAAAGTACACATGCATAGAGCTACATTTACTACATTTCGTAACTGGGCTAGAACACGCCCATAATGGAATTTTCCAGGCAGGTGCTGTAAAGCGCTGCAAACGAGAGAAAAGACAATCTCAGTGCTCATATCTTACAAAGTTGTGGAGAGCAAGGCCACTGCAGGCGGGCTCGTCTTCAGACAAGTGGGAGAAGGCCTGTATCTAGAGAGAAAGGTATGCGTTAATAAGAATTGTGTATTCATTAGTGATGCAAAACTCGGCCTTGGAGGAACATAACGTAACAGAGGCCTTTCTGGGAAATAGCGAAGTATTCGTTTTGATTATAACACAAAATATCGCCGACATAGAAAATGGCGCTGTGAATGCTAACATACATAGAACAATGCGCAAACATGAATGTTTCTATTCTAACAGACCCTCCTTTTAGCAGGAGCTATACATTTTCTACTAAAATAGCAAAGAACATATATATATCATTAGGATCATAAGTCACCTTTTTAGGAACAGTCCATACTGTCAGCATCAGGAAGAGAGAGTGTGAGGAGGGAAGACGTCTCAAAGATGCCCTCATCTCTCTGCATGAGGTCCTCAACTTCCTTCAGCTCTTTGTAGAATTATTTTGATATTGGATACTATAATATTCACTGCCCACTGCTAATCTTGTCCCATAATGCTTTGCAGGGCCTTTGGTTGGGATTGTATTTTTGCCCATACCTGTGCTTGGGGTGGTCCTAAGAGGATGAGACCACCACTGAATCGTTCAGCAAGATGTGCTCTTTGTTTTCAAGGCATCTGCTTGGTTCTCTCCCTAGGTTAGGGAGGATCCCAAAATCATCACCTCTCTCACTGCTTTCTAAATTTTCATTTTCACTTTTGTATAATGACTATATGCATTTAAACATGTAAAGGCAGAGATTCTTGTAATTTTACCAAAAGTATATGAGGTCTCTGTTTAATTAATTGGAAGTCTGCCAATTATGCCCACCCTTAAAAAACACAGCAATATAGTAATAGGGTAAATTACCTTCTCAAGGATCCAGCCCAACCTCCATGGAGACACCAATTCCAATTTCCACTTTCCATCCCCTCGACATTTTCTAGAATGTCTAGAACATGCTTGGTAATATTCTCTTCCATATTTGTTATGCCGACTACGCACTGGTTGCCAACCACTGCGCACACACCACCATTCTTAGCCAAAATAAAATCCACAGCATAGCTAGTCTGCTCTGAATACATCTGCATGCTTTCTAACTGAGCGGTGATGTCATGCAGAGCTGTCACGGTCGAATTGGATAATATTTGCAACTTACACCCAAAATACTCTTGAGCCTCTTCACCTCTTGCCAAGGCAGTTCCACCCAGTGTAAAAATAGAAGACATAATATATCCGAAGGTAATACCATTACTATAGTTGTTGATCTCGATATCTGTTACTCCCTCACAAAACTCCTTCGTCAGCGTTCTTTTCACCCATTTCACCTTAGGTCTTGCACGTTAAGAAGGTACACCCAGAGGCAACCCCATCCCAAGGGCCACATCATTTGTTCTGTTATGAACCTTGGAGTAAGTCCTGTTAGTCAAAAAGAAAAATCCTGGGTGGGCATAAATCGGCCCCTCATAATCCACTGCGGAAAACCGAGTATTCATTCCGACTGTACTTGGATCATCTGCTCTTACTAAGGGCATTGTCTCTCTATGCGTCACTAACCCTGAACAATTGATGTGCAATGACGTGTCAGTATTCTTAATAATAGGACAACAAGCAGGATTGTAACCTGCCTGTCGGGGGACCGTCAATTGTTTGTAATGCCAATCTACTAATGTTATAATCTGTTCTTTCATATAGAAATGATCACAAAAGGTGTTATTATCACAACCGGGATAACCCTCCCACAGTGGTTTGCGATGGTACAGGCATGGTCCCGAATAACCAGATCGAAACACTCCTCTTATCTCTAAATAATCAGGTGGTTCGGTTGTAGTGAAAGAGCCACTCTTGTAGTCTGGCACCCTATGATGACCTCCAACCACCACCATTTTAACTGACTTTAGTGTGTTATTTTACCCTAGCCTTAATGTAGGATGGTCCTGCATATACTTGCTTCTCTTCCGTCCTGTAATCTTGCTGTCTTTCTTTGACATGGCCTCATGTCATCCTGCCTTCTGACTTTACCTTGCTCCAAACTTTTCTGTGTGCACAGTGGTGCTTGTAAGTTGTGTGGATGAGAATTATAGTTGCTGACTATTGCCTTTGACAGGGCCTCATGTCTGACTCTACCTTGCGGCTGCGTGCACAGCAGTGCTTGCAAGTTGTTTGGGTTATTCACATTCAAGGTCTTGGTGTTTTCCTGAGCGATTGTTTTTGTTTAGTGTACTGTGGAAAGCCTTGTGAGAGCTTCGTCAAGACAGAGGCTGGAAGAAGGGCGAATGGAGGAAGAGACTTGAGAGCTCCTTACTGCCATGGAGATGCTTGCTTGGAACTTGGCCAGCTCTGGTAAAATTCCTCTGGCGGTGGGAAGAGGTCTTTCACGAATCTTCTAGTGTGTTTAAAGTTGAGGGTTGCAGGCTGAGAAACTGGGAGTTTGGATTCCGAGCGAGGGCAGACGTGTCTATCTCGGAGTGACCCTGGTTTCTGAAGCTCTGATCCCCGGCTGTGATTCCCCCAACCAGAATTGGGCAGTGTATGCACCAGGTGATGTATTTAGTTGTGTGGTTATTGCCATTGTGATGTGTGGCCAGTGGCTTTGATCGTTTGAGGTGTTTTCTTTGTGGTGTGGGAGGTGCACATCCAGAGTACTCCTCTGCTCTATATAGATGTATAGCTTTCTGATCTCTTGCAGGACGTCCAGTGTACCTTATCTTATATCAGTTATTGCTTCTTTATTAATCAGTATTATAGTTGCTCAGTTATTGATTCATGCCTTTAGATTATAAGTTTGCTACATATATTTGAATCTTATGCATTTGGTATCAGAGATAGCCTTTGTTTAGAGAGTATTATGTAATAAACCCCAAGCCTTATTCTAAAAGTGAAAGAGTCTTTGCATTTTGTTAAATAAAACCCCCTTTCAAAAGGTGCTGTTTGTTTTGTGTTGAAGTCTTGCTGTGCCAGGAGTGGTAAGACATGCTCAAAAGTGTATATTATTCAAAGGTGCAGTAGTATATTTGCCTCCCAGGTGGGAGTGCAGGGATTGGGTGTGGCTTATTGGTGAGAAGCCACATTCAAAACCTCGGTATGTGTATAATTCACTAAAGACAAGGGATATGCAGTCCATAAACCAGTAACAGTCAGTGGGGTGGCATGATGTACCATTACCGGAGAATCTCTTATGTGTCCCCAAGAATATATTACTCAAAGCTACTCTCTTATTTCTTTTTGGAGAAAGACCTTTACCTCCACTGCGTGAAGGTACACTGTAAGCATTTTCCACGACCCACAACACCCCACAGAGGATTGTCCTCAACAAAGCTGCAGAAATCACATAAATCAATTTTCTTTTACGGGTCCTCACCACATTACATTGAGCAATAAGAACCATCGGCTGCTCTTCCTCGGCAACCAACCTACCAAACGGATGCATAGCTAGTTATAAAATGGGGGCAAAAATATTAATGGAAATATGTAAGTTCCCAGTCAGAGTCCGTCAGAGCCTCACTGGTGCAGGCTCCTATTGTCCATCGATACGTTGGCACTCTTGAGCACTGGCGGTGGAGCTTGCTCTGTCCTAAGCTCGTATCCCACATTGGTCACGTTGGTATACCTTTAGGGTATACTATTACCTTCCCTATCTAATGTTCAAACAACTAAACTAAAACAAGCAAATTTTTCATCAAGGTCAAAAAATCTCCTGGGGTACTACAGCTTCAGTACAACCTATCTTACGCAGTCCATCCATAATCTTTTATCTCCTTAGATACACTTTCCCTCAGCCGAGGGTTCAAATTATACCTGGCAGCCCCAGGCACTGTTGGATCAACAAACATCGGCTCTTTAATGGCTCGTATTTCTGGAGGAACAGCAACATCCAGCACCTTTTCATTCTCCTGATCCCTTTGAGTCCAAATTAGCAAGGCATCTCTAAACAGGACAAACCGAGGCACCTGTTCAGTCTCGGAGTCCCCAATGCCATCCTTCACCGACTGATCATAGGGCAAAGGCACCCTGTGACAATGAGTCGCATGTATCCAGTTCTTACGGCCAGCGACCTTCACTGCTGTGCACGTTGCTAGCAGGACCTGCTACGGCCTCCTCCACCCTGGCTCCAAACATTTCTTCCTCTGAAAATTTCTCGCTAATATAAAATCCCCAGGCTGGATGTTGTGTCCAGGCCCCTCTGGTGCACCTTGCAGGGTATCCCGAAACTGTTGGTGAATAGAGTGCAAACTTTCAGTTAACTGGCCAAGATAGTCAGACAACCATGGATACTCAATGTCAGAGAACCGCCGAGGATGAGGGACACCCCAGACATTTGCTGGGCGTCCAAACACGACCTCATACGGTAACAATCCTGTACTAGAGTGTTCCATAGTTCTTGTTGACAAAAGAGCTAACGGTAAAGCATCTGGCCACTTTAACCCTGTGTACTCCTGAATTTTAGAAAGTTTGAGCTTGTGAATACCATTGTACTTCTCAACCAAACCTGCTGACTGTGGATGATTGGCAGCATGGAACGTTTGCTTTATGTGTAAACCATCACAAATCAATTGGATCACTTTGCATTAAAATGACTTCCGTTATCATTCCAGATCAAACGGGGCAAGCCGAAACGAGGAAAGAACTACTTCAGGAGTACCTTTGCAGTCGTAATGGCTGTATTGTCCTTAGTGGGGAAAGCCTTAACCCATTTACTGAATGCACATACAACCACCAAAAAAAATACTTCAAATTATTGCATCTCTCTAGCTCAATGTAATCCATCTGAAGGACCTCAAAAGGAAAAGTGGGTTATGCAAAACTACCAGGCGGTGTAGGGGTGCCCTTTCCAGGATTGTGCATCATGCACACCATGCAGTACTTCACTAAATGTGCAGCTGTCTTTGGGATATTGTCATTTTGCCATACCAGGTCCAACAACTTGAAAATAACCTTAGCACTAATATAGGCTGGACCATGGGCCATCGTAACCACAGGGACAACATATGCATTGGGCAACATCCATCTCTGCTTACCCGATTTATCATTCCGACAACCCTCATCGTTCAATTGTACTGTACTTACCTGCACCACTGCTACTGCTTCTATTGTGGCTTCACTTTGTATCTCTTTCACATTCTCAAGAGTGTCTTCAAACATAACAACTTCGGGGACCCACCTAGCAGGATCTGCTACAAACATTCTTTTCATTTTTGTTTGGGCCGTTTACTTAGTTGTCTGATCGGCAAAAGCATTTTCCCTACCGAAGTCATCAGTAACCTTCTTATGGTCGCTACTCTCGAAATTTCCAATTTCGTAGTGAGTGTCAAAACTGACAAAAGCCTCAACATGAGGTACCCATGCTGAATACTGGTTCCGTGAGAAGTAAGGAACTCCCTCTCTGCCCAGAGTCGACCACACTTATGGGCGACCCCGAAGGCATACTGGCTGTCAGTATAAATATTGACAACCAGTCCCTTGCTCAATTCACAAGCTCGAATAAGGGCAGCCAACTCAGCAGTTTGGGCTGACTGATAAGGGACTTGTGATGTCTCTACTACTGTATGCAGTGTGGTGATAGCATAATCTGCAGTGGTTGTGCTGTCTGGTAATTTAAAACAAGAGCCACTGACATTTAATTCCCCTTGTGGGTCAGATAAGGGAACATCAGTCAAGTCTACCCTTCCTTTCGTCTCTTCCTCCGTTCGGAAAATGCAATCATGTTTATCAATTTCATCACTCTCAGAAGGGAGGTGTAGTAACGTGGCTTGATTCAGACTAGCACACCTTTTAATCATAATATGTTTCGCAAACAATATCAGTTCATAGCCAGTTAGACGCGCACTGGTGAGGTGCTGTGTCTTTGTCTTATTCAAAAGTTTATCCACAGCATGGGGTACCATGACTGTGAGGTCAGTATCAAGTACGAGACCAGCCGATTGTCTGATCGAAGTTGCCACAGCTGCGACCACTCTTAGACAACTTGAGAGGGCTCTCCCAACTAGATCACGAACAGCAGTAAAAAAGCACACGGTTGTTGCTTATCTCCAAATTTGTGTTAAGAAGACAGAAAGGGCGCAGTCAGCCATCTCGTGGACATAGAGCACAAATGGTTTGCCATAGTTAGGTGTGCCAAGCAGTGGGGACGAACAGAGCACAATTTTCAATTGCTCCAAAGACTGCTGACATTCAGACGTCCACGGCAAAGGCTTATGCACTTCTTTTGTTGTAAGTGCAAGCAAAGGTTTGATTAGAAGGAAGAAGTTAGGTATCCACTGTCGACAGTAGGAAGTGATACCTATAAAAGCGCGCACATCTTTTTGAGTCCGTGGAAGGGGCATTTTTACAATAGTACTAATACGCTCAGAGGCCAACCTCCTACCCTCCTTCGACAGTAGGTGACGTAAATAGTTGACCTCCTGTCGACAATACTGAAATTTAGAAAGAAAATCTTTATGTCCATGATGTGCCAAATGTAACAATAATTTAACAGTGCTGTCTTTGCAAACTTGTTCCTTATTAGAAGTTGAAGTTGAAAATGCTTATAAAGCGCGCTGTGACCAAGCGGTTTCCTGGCGCTAGTAGATTACATGGAGCAGACGGGGGGGCAGGGGGTTCAGTGAGAGAGGAAAGCTAGGGTAAACAGGTGAGTCTTGAGTGCCTTCCTAAAATGTGAATAGGAGGTTATCGATCTAATAGAAAATGGAAGATCGTTCCAGAAGCGGGGGGCAAGAACAGAGAACCTGGTGCCGCCTGCTCTCGACTTGCGAAAACGGGGGATGATGAGAAGAGCCTGGCTGGAAGAGCGGAGAGTGCGACTGGGGATGTAAGGAGTGACCAACGAGTTGATGAAGAGGGGGGCAGTGTGAGCCCGGGCCATGAAAACTATGCATCCCATTTTGAAAAGGGTGCGATGCATAATGGGGAGCCAGTGAAGAGATTTAAGAAGGGGGAAGGCGTGATGAAATTTGGGGAGCTGGTGGATAATTCGAGCTGCCTGGTTCTGGATGGTCTGAAGGCGTCGCAGCTCGTAGGCGGGGACACCCGCATAAAGGCAGTTGCCATAGTCTAAGCGAGAGAGGACCATGGCTAAGACGATTATTTTAAGAGCATCCAGAGAAAAGAAACGAGAAATCTTACGGATAATCCGTAATGAAAGGAAACCAGAAGAGACAACGGAGCTGATCTGAGGGTGCATGGAAAGGTCCTGGCTGATTTTAATGCCGAGAGTTCTCACTGAGGTAGAGGGGGCCGGGGGGGAGCCAAGGCTGGGGGGCCAGAAGGCGGAGGACCAAGGGCTAGAGGTCCCGCCAGTCAGGATCAGCTCCGTTTTATCCGGATTGAGTTTAAGGTGATTAAAGACTCATCCAGTCAGAGATAAAGACAAGTGTACTTTGAAATTGGGGAAGGGGGTTGGAAGAGGAGGAAAGATCAAATATTAACTGGAGGTCATCGGCGTAGTTATAAACGGAAACCTCCAATTTGAGCAAAGAGGCAATGAGGGGGTAGATGTAGAGGTTAAAAAGGAGAGGGGAAAGAGAGAGCCCTGGGGGACCCCGCAGGACACCGTGCGCGGTGGGGCAGAAAAAACAGAGAGCTGGACAGCTTGCGACCGGCCTTGGAGGAATGACGCGAGCCAAGAGAGGGCGGTGCCCTGAATGCCCGCCGCCCTGACGCGATCGAGAAGGATGGAATGGTCGACCGTGTCAAAGGTGGCGGAGAGATCAAGAAGCACCAAGGCTTGAGGGCTGTTGGAATCTGCCTTGTTCTTGAGCTCGTCCAAGACAGAGAGAACCACTGTTTCGGTCAAATGAACCGGGCGGAAACCAGCTTGGCGGGAAGCCAAAAGATGGTTATCCTCAATGTATGTGGACAGGCAAGAGGTGATGTAACTCTCAAGAACCTTGCCTAAATACGGGAGCAGAGAGATAGGCCTGAAATTAGAGGGGAGGGTAGGGTCGGAGCCGGGTTTTTTTAAGATAGGGATGACAGTACCTGATTTGAATTGAGACGGCACGATTCCCTGAGAAATAGATGAATTTAAGAGGGCCAAAGGGGGATCAGGGCAGCCAGCGAGCAGCTCTCTAAGGATGCGAGCTGGTCTGCAGTCGGCAGGAGAGCCCGATTTGACCTTCGTGAGCAGAGTCAGAAAGGATTCTTTTGAGATGGGGGGGAAATGGGTGAGACAAGAGGTCAGAGGGGGAGGAGAAAAAGGGTGAAATTGAGAAAAGGGTGGTAAGATATTTGATTTGATAGTAGTGATCTTGTCAAAGAAATAATCATTGAGAGACAGACAGAGAGTGTGTGAAGGAATAAGGTTGGGATTGACTCTGTCAGATGCGGCCAAGTTGTGGACGATGGAGAAAATCTCCTTAGGTTTGTTGGCTGCTAGTAAGATTTTACCAGAGAAATAATTAGATTTAGCTGATAGGATCGCTCTCTTATAGTTGGCTAGGCGGGACCGATATTGGTCCCTCAGGGCGGGACAGTAGTTGCGCCTCCACTGGCGCTCTGACTGGCGAAGAGCCAGCTTGAGGATTTTAAGGTCGTTAGAGAACCATTTGTTGGCATCATGGAGGCGACAAGCTTTGACCGTCCTGAACGGAGCGATCCGATCACATGAAGTGGAAAGCCAGGTGTTAATGGCGTCCACTTGAAGGTCAAGGGAAAGGGCTGACAGGTCCGGAGCGGATATAGTCAGAGAAGAGTGGAGGGAGTTGAAGTCGAGCCGATTCCAATTACGAGCAAGGACGTTCTTGGGCAGGGGAGGCTTCGTGTTGGGTGCTAAAGCATGGAACAAGCTTCCCTTTTCCTTACGCTCCTTGTCGGATGAAACCCAATACAGGAAAGCATTAAAAACTTGGGTATACTCTATGTCCAATTCAGCTTGTATAGCAATGGTCTGAGATGTAGTGTGCCGCATGTAATCTGTGTCTACTCCCCCCCCTTCTCGTACATCTGAGTTGGGTGAGCGCCAAGATACTCCCTGGAGTGGTAGCAGCGCTATAGAAGTAGCTTTTACATTTACATTTTACATTTACAAGTGACTGTTAAATCAATAGAAAAGGAAATAAGCGAATGATCGGACCAGGTGCAAGGGAGAATGGTGGTCGAAGAGAGAACCCGATTGGCTGACCAGATCTGGTCAAGAATATGGCCATGAACGTGAGTGGGAGCATGGATATGGGGGATGAAGTTGAGACAACGGAGAGTGTTGGAGAAGTCCTTGGAAGCGTGGTCTTCCCTGGGGTCGCCGGGCCAATAATTAAAATCGCCCAACAAAAGGACTGACGAATTATTGACCACAAGGGTAGCTAAAAGTTCCTGTAAGTCGGGTAAGAAATGGGGCGTTGTGTAAGGCGGGCGGTATACAAGAACTATGGTAAGAGGAGAGGACAGATTGACCGAGCGAGCCACAACGAAGTCAATTTTGGGTATGGGAGGAAAGGGCAGGGGCTGAAACTGAAGAGCGGACCTGATAATCAATGCCACGCCCCCACCGACTTTCTCGTCAGGGCGATCAGCCCGAAGTATGTAATACGAGTCGGGGAGAGCAGATAGAACATCAGGCTGGGAGTCTGCGGAGAACCAGGTTTCCGTCAGACAAAGGAAATCAGGGTGTTCGGTGTCCAGGAGGTTGTAGAGCTCCAGCTGATGTCTGCCTGCTGAGCGGGTGTTGAGAAGGTAGGCAGAGGCCGCCAGCGAGGAACAAGGGGAAGGAGAAGGAGAATGTGTAGGGGAAACAGTAGCCTGCTGACAGATTGAAGCGACGACAGGAGAGGGGGCAGAGGGGGCAACAATGTTCAGCGCCTGAATGCGATTGTAAGTAATTAAACTGAGAGGCCAAGAACCCTGGCAAGAGCGGAGCTGGTCAGAGTTGTAGACAAAGGCAGAGACAGGGTTTATGGCCCCGGGCCCCGGCTGGGCGCGGACGGGCGCAGACGGGCTTGCCATTGGTGCGCCTTCGGCACGCCGCCGGCGCGCCCGCTGCGCCCGCCCTCTGCACCGTCGGGGAGCAATGAGCATTTTATAGGAGGAGAGGAGGGTGGGAGGCAGCCGCGACTAGAGCGCTACCCCTGCCTTCTCCCAAGATGGCGACGATCCTCGTCTCTACTCGGCGCCGGATCTACCGGGCGTGGACAAGAGCAGAGGTAGGAGCGGACAATGGGCAATGGCGAGGTGCAGAGAAAGGAGCGCTTGTAAGAGGTAGGCAAGCGCGCGTTGAATAAAAAACAAAATTGAGCTTTAGAGTGGCACACAGCGTCAATTTAGTGCAAACAGCAATTTATACGATAAAAAACACACACACTCACTCGCTGCCCCCGGCTTCCGCCTCAGGGGTGACACACAAGTAATCTGTGTGGGAGTGGGAGTAAAGGGTTTAAATAGTCCGGGAGGGCGAGAGGCAGCCGCGGCTAGAGCGCTACCCCTGCCTTCTCCCAAGATGGCGACGATCCTCGTCTCTACTCGGCGCCGGATCTACCGGGCGTGGACAAGAGCAGAGGTAGGAGCGGACAATGGGCAATGGCGAGGTGCAGAGAAAGGAGCGCTTGTAAGAGGTAGGCAAGCGCACGTTGAATAAAAAACAAAATTGAGCTTTAGAGTGGCACACAGCGTCAATTTAGTGCAAACAGCAATTTAAACGATAAAAAACACACACACTTACTCGCTGCCCCCGGCTTCCACCTCAGGGGTGACACACAATTAGAAGCTATAAGCTGCGGGAAGTGACAAGGAATCCAACTGACCTTTCAATGCCTGACTATAAATGCTCGGACTCTCTGTATAGCCCTGAGGAGCTCAACAGAATCTAAAGCTCCTACATGCGAGGGTGAACCCAAACAGATATCTACTATCTGGATGGATAGGAATACTGAAGAAGGCATTTTTCAAATCAATAACAGAAAAGAATTTAGCAGTGGAAGGAATCATTGTTAAAAGTGTAGTAATATCTAGAACTAATGGAAACTGGGGAACCACTATTTTATTAACTTCTTGCAAATCAATCACAAAGTGATAAAAATTTGCATGATCATCAGGGGATCCTGAAGTTGTCCTTTTGAGAATCGGGAGAATGAAACTATTACAAATATTTCCAGACATCTCCTCAACTACTCCTTTCTCTAATAAATCCTGAATAATTTGCAAAGGGGCCAGTTCCCCCACCTGAGGTATTTTATACTGAGGAATACGAGGCAAAACAACATATGGTCTTTAACCTGAATCAAAATAGGCTGTGTATGCAGCAATTCCACATCTGTATCACCCGTCGCCCATAAAGTGGATGGTATGTCAGCAAATTTAACAGGGAGAGACAAACATTCTCTAGTACTCACATTTCTGCCCATCGTCATATAAACACCTTCCAGAGAACAATAAATAGTAGCATGCAATTTCTTGAACAAGTCCAAACCAATCAAGTTTTCACCACAATTGGATGGTATGAAAAATGGAGAATCCACAGTAAAAGGACCAATAATCAATACAAGGGGTTGCGAAATGGGGCTTACAACCGGTACTCCTGAAAAACCTACCGAAACATTATTACCGCACCAGGCACCAAAGATCGAGAAACAGAACTCTTTGTTGCACCTATATCCACCAAAAATTCCTTCGTCGAGCCATGAAAAAATGTGCAGTGACATAGGGACCATGCTGATCTACAGTAATTGGAACTGGGCCCTCACTCTGTCCCTGGCTATCCTAGCTATAGGACATACCTGTCGCCTCATCCATATCATAATCATCTGGGTAATACTGTCCATCATGAGGGTCATCAAAATAATTGTTATTAGAACAACCCTGTGAGAATGCAGCAGCCTGAGCCTGATCTGTCCCTTGACCTTGGCCCGAGGGCCTCGACCTCGGGGAACCGCCACCTTCTGCAAAAGCACTTGCTATGCCTATGGCCCTCTTCCTTACAATATTTACACTGATTTGTCCCAGGGGAGTTGTGGTGGACTGTCTGCTGGTGCGCAAAAGTTGTCTGGCAGGGCCACCACGTCCTCTACCATTTTTTCTTGACGCTTGCTTCGTCTTTAAATCCTTATGCTTTTTCTCCGTCCTGTCTTTCTCCTCTTGGTCCCGATGCTCATAATATTGAGCCATATTCAAAATAACAGAAGGAGAAGAGGTGGACCAGGTACTTTCGGAAGTCTGTAAATGAGTTGCAATTTCAGGAAGTAAATTAGAACCAAACCTGTTGACAAACAACCGAACATCTCCCTCAATAGACAGATCCTGCCCACTATATACACCAAAAATGGATCCTCGAACCGAGTGAAAAAATCAGACACACTCTCATCTTTCTTTTGTCGACAAGCCGTCAACTTATCCCAATCTACTTTCCTCTGCAGAATAAGAGAATGCATAAATTGAATAATGCGCCCTGTCAAAGCAAGTATCTCTGCTCGGGACTTATCACCTGGCTTTCTTTCCTGATGCCATACTTTTATTTGATCCCATGTATCACCCAACTCTGCAACATGATCTTGAGCATGAATCTGCTTCCAAATATCAACAGAAACAAGAAGACCAAAAAACATTTCAATATCAGCAAGAGTCATTACTGTTAAAGAGGCAGCTTCAGTCAATTCCTTATAATAAGCAGTAGGGGTTTTCCTAGGATCGAGCAAATGATTCTTAAGGGATAAAACCTCACTTCTTTTCCACGGAGAATAAACCCACTGTTCTTGGAAATGGGCTGCTACACCCCGTCTGGTGACAATGCCATGCTGATCCGTTAATTCTGGTATTTCTGGGTGATATTATATATAGGATGACCCTATAGCATTGGATACTAAGAGACCAGGGCAGGACTCTTCTCATGCAACCTACCTCTATAAGCAACCAATACCATAATATTCGTAAAAACTTGGCCTGGGTCCATTCCACTGGCATACACGCGGTCTCAAATATCAAATAAAATCCGTGGCGCATCGTCCCCAAAATGTTGCTGCCATGGACCAACTAGCGTAGAGGACATATGTTTAAGAGCATGCTGCTGAATAAAACACTCATAATCTTTCATCACATCCCAAATATCCTTCACACTATAAATGGGATTACAACCCCACTGGCCAGCCTGATTAGCTACTACCACCTTCTCCTTCTCCCCCACTGCGGACGGTACAAAAGGGCCCATACACTCATTAAATTTTGTCCAATCTCTATCCTCAAATCAGGGTACTGGCGTCTCAGTACTCAAAGAAATCGGAGGATGAAAAACCATAAAAGGAGAAGCAGCAGAAGTGCCAGGTACAGTCGTCGCAGGCGGGTGCGCCGGGGGAGATAGAGCTGGAGAAAGGGATGCCGAAACAATAGATGTGGCAGGGGTGCTAACAGGCACAGTTGCCATAGACAGCGAAGGAAAAGGAGCAGGAGGAGCTGAAGCCTCAGCCATCGAAACAACAGCAGTAGATACAGAGACAGTGGAAACAACAGGTGTCTCGGATCCATGGAAGGATTCACTGTCCTCGGATCCATGGAAAGGTTCACTGTCCTCAGGACCTTGGCAGGGTTCACTGTCCTCGGATCCATGGAAGGGGCTCACTGTCTCGGATCCATGGAAGGATCCACTGTCCTGGATCCATGGAAGGGTTCACTGTCCTCAGATCCATGGAAGGGTTCACTGTCCTCAGATCCATGGAAGGGTTCACTGTCCTCAGATCCATGGCAGGGTTCACTGTCCACAGATCCTTGGCAGGGTTCACTGTCCTCGGATCCATGGAAGTATTCACTGTCTCGGATCCATGGAAGGATTCACTGTCCTCGGATCCATGGAAGGGTTCACTGTCCTCAGACCCTTGGCAGGGTTCACTATCCTCGGATCCATAGCAGGGTTCACTGTGCTCAGACCCATGGAATGGTTCACTGTCCTTGGATCCATTGAAGGATTACTGTCCTCAGGTCCACAGAAGGGTTCACTGTCCTCAGTTCTATGGCTGTGTCCTCGGATTCATGGAAGGCTTCACTGTCCTCGGATCCGTGGCAGGGTTCACTGTCCTCAGGTCCATGCCAGAGTTCACTGTTCTCAGTTCCATGAATGCGTTCACTGTCCTCGAATCCAAGGAAGGGTTCACTGTCCTTGGATCAATGGAAGGGTTCACTGTCCTCGGATCCATGGCAGGGTTCACTGTCCTCATGTCCATGGAACGCTCACTGTCTTCGGATCCAAGGAAGGGTTCACTGTCCTATAATCCATTAAAGGGTTCACTGTCCTCGGATCCATGTCTGGGTGCACTGTCCTCAGGTCCAAGGAAGGGTTCATTGTTCTCGGATCCATGGAAGGGTTCACTGTCCTCAGATCCATGGAAGATTTCACTGTCCTCAGATCCATCGAATGGTTCACTGCACTGGGAACCATGGCTGGATTCACTGTCCTGGGATCCATGGAAGGGTTCACTGTCCTCTGATCCCTGGCTGTGTTCACTGTCCTCAGATCCATGGCAGGGTTCATTGTCCTTGGATCCTTTGAAAGGTTCACTGTCCTCGAATCCATGGAAAGGTTCACTGTCCTCGCTTCCACTTAAGGATTTACTGTCCTAAGATCCATGGAAGCATTCACTGTCCTTAGGTCCATGGAAAGGTTCACTGTACTTGGGTCCATGAAAGGGTTCAGTGTCCTCGGGTCATTCGCGGAAAGGTTCACTATCCTCAGATCCATGGAAGGATTCACTTTCCTTGGATCCATGGAAGGGTTCACAGTCCTCTGATCCATGGAAGGATTCACTTTCCTTGGATCCATGGATGGGTGCACTGTCCTCAGATCGATGCCAGGGCTCACTGTGGAGAGGTGTGGCTCACTAGTTAGAGGCGGCAGACCCGTAAGCAGAGAATCGGCCAGGGACCAGGATTCAATTCCCGACGCGGCAGGGTTGTGGACCAGGGTCAAAACGGACTCGATAATTCTCGCCTCGGTACCTACTCTAACCAGGAATACACTCGGCAACTCTGGGCATTAAGCTTGCCTCATCTCTACAACGGCCCCCCACAGATGCCGGGGATGCCTGGTTTCACCTTGGAGATACCCAGAAAGGGACCATCTCACAGGGATAGCCAGGACGGGTTCCCCAGCGGTCTACAGCGCCGGGACGCCCCGTTGCTGGGGCAGCTGTGCGCTTTACAAGTCTACAACATTTACATTTACATTTACTGTCCTCTGATCCAAGGAAGGGTTCACTGTCCTGGGATCCATAGAAGGGTTGACTGTCTTCAGATCTAAGGCTGGGTTCACTGTCCTCTGATCCATGGAAGGATTCACTCTCTCAGATCCATGGAAGGGTTCACAGTCCTTGAATCCATGGAAGGGTTCACTGTCCTCGGATCAATGGCAGGGTTCACTGTCCTGGGATCCATGCCAGGGTTCACTGTCCTTGGATCCATAGAAGGGTTGACTGTCCTCAGATCTAAGGCTGTGTTCACTGTCCTCAGATCCATGGAAGGGTTCACTGTCCTCTGATCAATGGCTGTATTCACTGTTCTCAGATCCATGGAAGGGTTCACTGTCTTCGGATCCAACAAAGGGTGCACTGTCCTCTGATCTATGGAAGGGTTCACTGTCCTCGGATCCAAGGAAGGGTTTACTGTCCTCGGATCCATGGAAGGATTCACTGTCTCGGATCCATGTAAGGGTTCACTGTCCTCGGATCCATGGGAGGATTAACTCTCCTTGGATCCATGGAAGGGTTCACTGTCCTCAGGACCATGGCAGGGTTCACTGCCCTCAGATCCATGGAAGGGTACACTGTCCTCGGATCCATGGATGGGTTCACTGTCCTCGGATCCATGGAAGGGTTTACTGTCCTTGGATCTGTGGCAGGGTTCACTGTCCTTAGGACCCGTGGCAGGCTTCACTGTCTCAGATCCATGGAAGGGTTCACTGTCCTTGGATCCATGGCAGGGTTCACTGTCCTCGGATCCATGGAAGGGATCACTGTCCTCGGATCCATGGCAGGTTTCACTGTCCTCAGGACCATGGCAGGGTTCACTGTCTCGGATTCCTGGAAGCGTTCACTGTCCTCGGATCCATGGCATGGTTAACTGTCCTCGGATCCATGGAAGGATTCACTGTCCTCGGATCCATGGCAGGGTTCACTGTCCTCGGATCCATGGCAGGGTTCACTGTCCTCGGATCCATGGAAGGGTTCACTGTCCTTGGATCCATAGAAGGGTTGACTGTCCTCAGATCTAAGGCTGGGTTCACTGTCCTCTGATCCATGGCTGTGTTCACTGTCCTCAGATCCATGGAAGGGTGCACTGTCCTCGGATCCATCAAAGGGTTCACTGTCCTCAGATCCATGGAAGGGTTCACTGTCCTTGGATCCATGGCAGGGTTCACTGTCCTCGGATCCATGGAAGGGATCACTGTCCTCGGATCCATGGAAGGATCCACTGTCTTGGATCCATGGAAGGGTTCACTGTCCTCAGATCCATGGAAGGGTTCACTGTCCTCAGATCCATGGAAGGGTTCACTGTCCTCAGATCCATGGCAGGGTTCACTGTCCACAGATCCTTGGCAGGGTTCACTGTCCTCGGATCCATGGAAGTATTCACTGTCTCGGATCCATGGAAGGATTCACTGTCCTCGGATCCATGGAAGGGTTCACTGTCCTCAGACCCTTGGCAGGGTTCACTATCCTCGGATCCATAGCAGGGTTCACTGTGCTCAGACCCATGGAATGGTTCACTGTCCTTGGATCCATTGAAGGATTACTGTCCTCAGGTCCACAGAAGGGTTCACTGTCCTCAGTTCTATGGCTGTGTCCTCGGATTCATGGAAGGCTTCACTGTCCTCGGATCCGTGGCAGGGTTCACTGTCCTCAGGTCCATGCCAGAGTTCACTGTTCTCAGTTCCATGAATGCGTTCACTGTCCTCGAATCCAAGGAAGGGTTCACTGTCCTTGGATCAATGGAAGGGTTCACTGTCCTCGGATCCATGGCAGGGTTCACTGTCCTCATGTCCATGGAACGCTCACTGTCTTCGGATCCAAGGAAGGGTTCACTATCCTATAATCCATTAAAGGGTTCACTGTCCTCGGATCCATGTCTGGGTGCACTGTCCTCAGGTCCAAGGAAGGGTTCATTGTTCTCGGATCCATGGAAGGGTTCACTGTCCTCAGATCCATGGAAGATTTCACTGTCCTCAGATCCATCGAATGGTTCACTGCACTGGGAACCATGGCTGGATTCACTGTCCTGGGATCCATGGAAGGGTTCACTGTCCTCTGATCCCTGGCTGTGTTCACTGTCCTCAGATCCATGGCAGGGTTCATTGTCCTTGGATCCTTTGAAAGGTTCACTGTCCTCGAATCCATGGAAAGGTTCACTGTCCTCGCTTCCACTTAAGGATTTACTGTCCTAAGATCCATGGAAGCATTCACTGTCCTTAGGTCCATGGAAAGGTTCACTGTACTTGGGTCCATGAAAGGGTTCAGTGTCCTCGGGTCATTCGCGGAAAGGTTCACTATCCTCAGATCCATGGAAGGATTCACTTTCCTTGGATCCATGGAAGGGTTCACAGTCCTCTGATCCATGGAAGGATTCACTTTCCTTGGATCCATGGATGGGTGCACTATCCTCAGATCGATGCCAGGGCTCACTGTCCTCGGATCCATGGAAGGGTTCACTACTCTTGGATCCATGGAAGGGTTCACTGTCCTCGGATAAATGGCTGGGTTCACTATCCTCTGATCCAAGGAAGGGTTCACTGTCCTGGGATCCATGCCAGGGTTCACTGTCCTTGGATCCATAGAAGGGTTGACTGTCTTCAGATCTAAGGCTGGGTTCACTGTCCTCTGATCCATGGAAGGATTCACTCTCTCAGATCCATGGAAGGGTTCACAGTCCTTGAATCCATGGAAGGGTTCACTGTCCTCGGATCAATGGCAGGGTTCACTGTCCTGGGATCCATGCCAGGGTTCACTGTCCTTGGATCCATAGAAGGGTTGACTGTCCTCAGATCTAAGGCTGGGTTCACTGTCCTCTGATCCATGGCTGTGTTCACTGTCCTCAGATCCATGGAAGGGTGCACTGTCCTCGGATCCATCAAAGGGTTCACTGTCCTCAGATCCATGGAAGGGTTCACTGTCCTCTGATCAATGGCTGTATTCACTGTTCTCAGATCCATGGAAGGGTTCACTGTCTTCGGATCCAACAAAGGGTGCACTGTCCTCTGATCTATGGAAGGGTTCACTGTCCTCGGATCCAAGGAAGGGTTTACTGTCCTCGGATCCATGGAAGGATTCACTGTCTCGGATCCATGTAAGGGTTCACTGTCCTCGGATCCATGGAAGGATTAACTCTCCTTGGATCCATGGAAGGGTTCACTGTCCTCAGGACCATGGCAGGGTTCACTGCCCTCAGATCCATGGAAGGGTACACTGTCCTCGGATCCATGGATGGGTTCACTGTCCTCGGATCCATGGAAGGGTTTACTGTCCTTGGATCTGTGGCAGGGTTCACTGTCCTTAGGACCCGTGGCAGGCTTCACTGTCCTCAGGTCCATTGAAGGGTTCACTGTCCTCGATCCATGGAAGGATTCACTGTCTCGGATCCATGGAAGGATTCACTGTCTCGGATCCATGGAAGAATTCACTGTCTCAGATCCATGGAAGGGTTCACTGTCCTTGGATCCATGGCAGGGTTCACTGTCCTCGGATCCATGGAAGGGATCACTGTCCTCGGATCCATGGCAGATTTCACTGTCCTCAGGACCATGGCAGGGTTCACTGTCTCGGATTCCTGGAAGCGTTCACTGTCCTCGGATCCATGGCATGGTTCACTGTTCTCGGATCCATGGAAGGATTCACTGTCCTCGGATCCATGGCAGGGTTCACTGTCCTCGGATCCATGGCAGGGTTCACTGTCCTCGGATCCATGGAAGGGTTCACTGTCCTTGGATCCATAGAAGGGTTGACTGTCCTCAGATCTAAGGCTGGGTTCACTGTCCTCTGATCCATGGCTGTGTTCACTGTCCTCAGATCCATGGAAGGGTGCACTGTCCTCGGATCCATCAAAGGGTTCACTGTCCTCAGATCCATGGAAGGGTTCACTGTCCTCTGATCAATGGCTGTATTCACTGTTCTCAGATCCATGGAAGGGTTCACTGTCTTCGGATCCAACAAAGGGTGCACTGTCCTCTGATCTATGGAAGGGTTCACTGTCCTCGGATCCAAGGAAGGGTTTACTGTCCTCGGATCCATGGAAGGATTCACTGTCTCGGATCCATGTAAGGGTTCACTGTCCTTGGATCCATGGAAGGATTAACTCTCCTTGGATCCATGGAAGGGTTCACTGTCCTCAGGACCATGGCAGGGTTCACTGCCCTCAGATCCATGGAAGGGTACACTGTCCTCGGATCCATGGATGGGTTCACTGTCCTCGGATCCATGGAAGGGTTTACTGTCCTTGGATCTGTGGCAGGGTTCACTGTCCTTAGGACCCTTGGCAGGGTTCACTGTCCTCAGGTCCATTGAAGGGTTCACTGTCCTCGATCCATGGAAGGATTCACTGTCTCGGATCCATGGAAGGATTCACTGTCTCGGATCCATGGAAGGATTCACTGTCTCAGATCCATGGAAGGGTTCACTGTCCTTGGATCCATGGCAGGGTTCACTGTCCTCGGATCCATGGAAGGGATCACTGTCCTCGGATCCATGGCAGGGTTCACTGTCCTCAGGACCATGGCAGGGTTCACTGTCTCGGATTCCTGGAAGCGTTCACTGTCCTCGGATCCATGGCATGGTTCACTGTCCTTGGATCCATGGAAGGATTCACTGTCCTCGGATCCATGGCAGGGTTCACTGTCCTCGGATCCATGGCAGGGTTCACTGTCCTCGGATCCATGGAAGGGTTCACTGTCCTCGGATCCATGGCAGGTTTCACTGTCCTCAGGACCATGGCAGGGTTCACTGTCTTGGATCCCTGGAAGCATTAACTGTCCTCGGATCCAGGGCATGGTTCACCGTCCTCGGATCCATGGAAGGATTCACTGTCACAGAAGGATTCACTGTCACAGATCCATGGAAGGGTTCACTGTCCTCAGGTCCATTAAAGGATTCACTGTCCTCAGGACAATGGCAGGGTTCACTGTCCTCAGGATCTATGGAAGGGTTTACTGTCCTCGGTTCCATGAAATGGTTTACTGTCCTTGGATCAATGGAAGCGTTCACTGTCCTCGAATCCATGGCTGTGTTCACTGTCCTCGGATCCATGAAGGGATCACTGTCCTCGGATCCATGGAAGGATTCACTGTCCTCGGATACATGGAAGGATTCACTGTCTCAGATCCATGGAAGGGTTCACTGTCCTCGGATCCATGGAAGGATTCACTTTCTCAGATCCATGGAAGGGTTCACTGTCCTCGGATCCATGGCAGGGTTCACTGTCCTCTGATCCATGGAAGGATTCACTGTCTCGTATCCATTGAAGAGTTCATTCTCGTCATGTCCATGGAAGGGTTCACTGCCCTCGGACCCTTGGCAGGGTTCACTGTCCTCGGATCCATAGCTGGGTTCACTGTGCTGGGATCCATGGAAGGTTTCACTGTCCTTGTATCCATTGATGGGTTCACTGTACTCAAATCCATGACAGGGTTCACTGTCCTCAAATCCATGGAAGGGTTCACTGTCCTCAAATCCATGGAAAGGTTCACTGTCCTCAGGTCCTCAGAAGGGTTCACTGTCCTCAGATCTATGGCTGGGTTCACTGTCCTCGGATTCATGGAAGGCTTCACTGTCCTCGGATCCATGGCAGGGTTCACTGTCCTCATGTCCATGGAAGCATTCACTGTCTTTGGATCCAAGGAAGGGTTCACTGTCCTATAATCCATTGAAGGGTTCACTGTCCTCAGATCCATGGCTGGGTGCACTGTTCTCAGGTCCAAGGAAGGGTTCACTGTCCTCTAATCCATTGAAGGGTTTGCAGTCTTTGGATCCATGCCAGGTCTCACTGTCCTCAAATGCATGCCAGGGTTCACTGTCCTCAGATCAATGGAAGGGTTACTAGTCCTCGGATCCATGAAAGGGTTTACTGTCCTCGGATCCATCGAAGGGTTCACTGTCCTCGGATCCATCAAAGGGTTCACTGCCCTCAGATCCATGGAAGGGTTCACTGTCCTCTGATCCCTGGCTGTGTTCACTGTCCTCGGATCCATGGCAGGGTTCACAGTCCTGGGATCCATTGAAAGGTTCACTGTCCTCAAATCCATGGAAAGGTTCACTGTCCTCGCTTCCACTTAAGGGTTTACTGTCCTCAGATCCATGGAAGGATTCACTGTCCTCAGGTCCATGGAAGGGTTCACTGTCCTTGGGTCCATGGAAGGGTTCACTGTCCTCAGCTCGTCCACAGAAAGGTTCACTGTCCTCAGATCCATGGAAGGATTCACTGTCCTCGGATCCATGGATGCCTTCAATGCCCTTGGATGCATGGCTGGGTTCACTGTCCTCGGATCCATGCCATGGCTCACTGTCATCGGATCCATAGAAGGGTTCACTGTCCTCGGATCCATGAAAGGGTTCACTTCTCTCGGATCCATGGAAGGGTTCATTGCCCTCGGATTCATAGCTGGGTTCACTGTCCTCGGATCCATGGAAGGGTTCACTGTCCTCGGATTCATGGAAGGATTTACTGTCCTCGGATCCATGGAAGGGTTCACTGTCCTCGGATTCATGACTGGGTTCACTGACCTCGGATTCATGGCTGGGTTCACTGTCCTTGGATCCATGGCTGGGTTCACAGTCCTCGGATCCATGGAAGGGCTCATTGTCCTTGGATCCATGCCAGGGTTCACTGTCCTCAGGTCCATGGATGGGTTCTCTGTCTTCAGGACCATGGCAGGGTTGACTGTCCTCAGGTCCATGGATAGGTTCACTGTCCTCAGGTCTATGAAAGGGTTCACTGTCCTTGGATCCATGGAAGGGTTTACTGTCCTCGGATCCATGCCATGGTTCACTGTACTCAGATCCATGGAAGGGTTCACTGTTCCCTGATCCATGCCTGGGTTCACTGTCCTTGGATCCATGGAATTGTTCACTGTCCTTGGATCCATGGAATGGTTTACTGTCCTTGGATCCATGGAAGGGTTCACTGTCCTTGGATCTATGGTTGGGTGCACTGTCCTCAGGTCCAAGAAAAGGTTCACTGTCTTCGGATCCATGGAAGGGTTCACTGTCCTCGGATCCATGGAAAGGTTCACTGTCCTCAGATCCATGGAAGGGTTCACTGTCCTCAGATCCATGGAAGGGTTCACTGTCCTCTGATACATGGCAGGGTTAATAGTCCTCAGGTCCAAGGAAGGGTTCACTGTCCTTTGATCCATGGAAGGGTTCACTGTCCTCGGGTCCATGGAAGGGTTCACTGTCCCCAGCTCGTCCACAGAAAGGTTCACTGTCCTCAGATCCATGGAAGGATTCACTGTCCTCGGATCCATGGATGGCTTCAATGCCCTTGGATGCATGGCTGGGTTCACTGTCCTCGGATCCATGCCATGGCTCACTGTCATCGGATCCATGGAAGGGTTCACTGTCCTCGGATCCATAAAAGGGTTCACTTCTCTCGGATCCATGGAAGGGTTCATTGCCCTCGGATTCATAGCTGGGTTCACTGTCCTTGGATCCATGGAAGGGTTCACTGTCCTCGGATTCATGGAAGGATTTACTGTCCTCGGATCCATGGAAGGGTTCACTGTCCTCGGATTCATGACTGGGTTCACTGACCTCGGATTCATGGCTGGGTTCACTGTCCTTGGATCCATGGCTGGTTTCACTGTCCTCGGATCCATGGAAGGGCTCATTGTCCTCGGATCCATGCCAGGGTTCACTGTCCTCAGGTCCATGGATGGGTTCTCTGTCTTCAGGACCATGGCAGGGTTGACTGTCCTCAGGTCCATGGATAGGTTCACAGTCCTCAGGTCTATGAAAGGGTTCACTGTCCTTGGATCCATGGAAGGGTTTACTGTCCTCGGATCCATGCCATGGTTCACTGTACTCAGATCCATGGAAGGGTTCACTGTTCCCTGATCCATGCCTGGGTTCACTGTCCTTGGATCCATGGAATTGTTCACTGTCCTTGGATCCATGGAATGGTTTACTGTCCTTGGATCCATGGAAGGGTTCACTGTCCTTGGATCTATGGTTGGGTGCACTGTCCTCAGGTCCAAGAAAAGGTTCACTGTCTTCGGATCCATGGAAGGGTTCACTGTCCTCGGATCCATGGAAAGGTTCACTGTCCTCAGATCCATGGAAGGGTTCACTGTCCTCAGATCCATGGAAGGGTTCACTGTCCTCTGATACATGGCAGGATTCATAATCCTCAGGTCCAAGGAAGGGTTCACTGTCCTTTGATCCATGGAAGGATTCACTGTCCTCAGATCCATGGAAGGGTTCACTGTCCTCAGATCCATGGCTGGATTCACTGTCTCAGATCCATGGAATGATTCACTGTCCTCAGTCCATTGCACGGTTCACTGTCCTCAGGTCAATGGAATTGTTCACTGTCCTCTGATCCATGGAAGGATTCACTGTCCTCAGGACCATGGAAGGGTTCAATGTCCTCAGATTGATGGAAGAGTTCACTGTCCTCAGATCCATGGCAGGGTTCGCTGTCCTCAGGACAAGGAAGGGTTCACTGTCCTCGTATCCATGGAAGGGTTCACTGTCCTCGGATCCATGGAAGCGTTCACTGTCCTCGGAACCATGGCTGGATTCACTGTCCTCGGATCCATGGCTGGATTCACTGTCCTCGGGTCCATGGAGGTATTCACTGTCCTCAGGTCAATGGAAGTGTTCACTGTCCTCGGATCCATGCCTTGAAGAACCGGGATTTAAACCCAGCGGCGCAGGGGACACGCCCAAAGTCTTCGGGTCCACCTGTCTTAGAGTACAGAGACACGGGATTCTTCTGCTGACATCAAAGATCAAATTTATTAGCTGCAGCCAGTAACAGAGATCCTAGAAGTACAACACGGTGTATGTTCTCAGGAGACTGCTCAAAAAAATAGAGCGGAGCATCGTCTTTTATGCCAAAAACCACATTCCTGGCTAGCATCAATTACTTACAAATTTGACCAATCAGAGGATGACATTTACAGAGGCATCACATAACGACAAACCCACTTTCAGTTATCTAGCCCATCGCCAATGACAAGGCAAAAATCCAGCATTCTTGCTCGAACAGGCCGGACGGGCCCATCATAAAAGACCTCAACCCAAATCAATAATTAAGCCATAAGGCCATAAAAGGAAGGAGCAGAAACAGATGAGGAGCAAGATAGAGGGGTGTGTCCGTGTGCCATAGAATCAATAATGTCCTGCTCTTTGATCTCTATCTGACCAGCTGCTTAACAAGGAACTGGCTCAACAAATTTAGCTTCGGGCAACAGGGTCAGTTGACTCAGTTCAAACAGGAGTCAACACGATCTCAAGCTAAGGTGTATGCGTCCCTAGAGGCTTGCTTGGCCACAGTCATCCTGTAGTCATTAGCCTATGTGAGGGCAACCACAAAATGGCGGTTATGCACAAAATGAAACCCAAGGGTGCAGACTAGATCGTCAAATACACAGTGAATCCATCGGTGTAGCATGACAAAAACACTCATGCATACCGCACTTGTCAGTCGCGGTTCGCTGATACCAAAATCATCACGATACGACAACCTTCATTGAACGGGTTCAGAATTCACGCAACCACAGACCCTCCTTTTGCCCTTACATAGGCAATAACCTAAACTCACGTCAATCTGAATCCAGGTCTATATTCATCAGATCATTAAGATGTTGCTGTAGCATCATCCTGGTACTTAGTAACTCTCTCTGGACAGGTCTCCTCGAACACGAGGTAGCAAAAAGGCCACATATAGCAGGAGCTCACTGTACACAAAGACAGAACAGGAAAAGGATAGCTAATACCATCCCAATGACCATCAGAATCTTCCATCCCCAGGTGGATAACAATCCCCAGAACCATCCCATTAACGACCAATCTCCTTCGTCCACATGTACGGACTCGGAGATCTTATGTAGCTTGGAGATGGCTTGAAAAACTGTCGGAGCGTTGTCTGGAATGAAAACACAACAGCTCGATTGGATCAATTTACCGACCCCTCCTCTATCTGCAAGTATGACATCTAACGCAACTCTGTTCTGAAGAGTCATAAGGCGATCCGACTGGAGCTCAGCAGTCAAGTTATTATGGGCGCCGGCAGTCTCGACTATGGTGGACTCAACCACTCTCGTCAATTGCCGTATGTTCCTGCTGTTAACCATAGGTCTCCAAATCGGCAGAAAACCCTACAAGAAATCTCCCAATTCTTGTCCTGCGGTATCTTCCTTGCTGAAGACACCTCTAACGACTCTCATCTTGTGGTAATCTGCCACAGCTGTAAATGTAGTAGGTAACAAGAACGAGACAAAACATGTGCCCGAGAAATCAGGGGGCAACCATGTATACGCTCTGTCATGGCAAATGAAGTATGTACCCTTAGCTGCTAGAAACGGTGGGGAAGTCTGGGATGCAAAAACATATGTCTCAATGCAAACACTCTTCCCTAACTGAGCTCTAGGATTCTTGCCATTACCTTGCAGACAGTAATGACCCTGATGGGGTACTATCCAAATCGGAGAGGATCTCTTCGCTCGCTGGTTCCCACTCAGACTAACTCCATATCCAGTAACGTTCCATCCAATATACGCTAGCGTCTCATCTCTCGGGATAGTCTCATAAGAACCTATTCCTCTAATCATGTCGACTATTCCCTTGACCAGAGCACTATTCTTCGGATTATCCTTCAGAGAACGTAGGGGGTTAACTTCACGGGCATAAATGAACATTGTTCTGTATGCCCACACAGAACCATTGTAGCTAAATGGCAGGACCAGGTAAGGAATACCTTTATCGGTAGTATGGGGCATAAGGCCACACACCCAACAATTAGTTGTGTTCACTACTAGCTGGTGTTGGTGCAGAAGCTGAACAAAGGAATTATTAGCGAATTCCATTCTCCTAATGGACTCATGTTCGGGCAGAGGGTGAAAAGAATGCGAAGAAACAGTAGGAGGAGGCATGGGTTGTGTAGTGGGCATGAATGTCACTTGAATAGAGAATGTCACATATCCAATTAAAAACATCATTAAACTAAACAGTATAAACAGACATAATATTAAAAAACGTTTTCTACTCATTATTATACACATTTCGCTCTTGAAACTCATTCTTTTAGTAGGTCTCTCCATCCCGAAAAACTCCATCCTCTAATCGTGCAGCTCGTGGCGGATGGGTGTTCCGTGCTAAGGAATGCGCCTGTCGGTCCAGGGAACGCCCTTAGACCAACCAGAACCGTCGACCTAACGTCTTCGGATTGCACTCCAAGGTCTTGGCACCGCGACCCTACAGCTGAACCCGGATGGTGGTTCGAAAAACAAAAATAGTTTCTCGGAGGGGAGCTAACCTTAACAATAGCAAAGAAGGAACTTAATTTGTTATTTGTCCCGCGACTCTTGGTCGCAAATTATAACGCTCTTTGCCAGGCAATGTCTGTTCTCGGAAAAGTAGCTTAGGTTCAACAGTGTTCAAACGGTTCGATGGAGGCACAGCTTCTTGAAGAAGATCGTCGCTTTCTGGCTCAGTGTTTGTTCCAATCAAACGGGCATCGCTGAAAGGCAGAAAACGAGGCACGGTCTCAGTCTCAGAATCAGGAAGTCCTTTTTGGACCCACCGGTCGTACGGCAGAGGCAAAGGGGCCCTCTTACAATGTACGCCGTGAATCCAGTTCTTTTTACCGTGCACTCGTACCGCAGAACGGGTAGATAACAACACCAGGTAAGGTCCTGTCCAGCGGGGCTGCTCGTTCTTGGTTCGCTGAAAATTCTTCACGAGCACCCACGCGCCAGGTTCAATGGCGTGCCCTGGATCTTCAGAAACCTGTGGCAAAGTATCATGAACCTGTTGATGCAGAACACGCATTTTAGCCGTCAATTCGTACAGGTAGTCAAGCAATACAGGGTGTTCTATCTCACTAAATTTTGTCGGCCGCGGCACTCCCCAAATATTTGCCGGGTGACCAAACACAACCTCATAAGGACTCAGACCCATTCGCGAATGCACAGTCATTCTTGTGGACAGAAGGGCTAACGGCAAAGCATCAGGCCATTGTAGACCAGAGCTCGCTTGAATTTTGGCCAATTTCAATTTTAACGTGCCATTGTAGCACTCAACTAGACCAGCTGACTGGGGATGATTGGCAGCGTGGAACTTCTGCCGGATTCCTAACCCATCACACACTCTCTTCATCACTTGACCCACAAATTCACTCCCATTGTCACTCCAGACCATTCTCGGCAACCCATACCTAGGGAAAAATTCCTTAATAAGGGCTTTAGCTGTGGACAAGGCAGTATTGTCCCTCAAAGGGTAGGCTTCCACCCATCTAGAAAAAGAGCAAACAACCACTAAGACATACTTCAGGTGTTGCACCTCTCCATGTGGATGAAATCTAACTGCAAGGCCTCAAACGAATACGTGGGAGGAGCAAAATGACCAGCTGGAGTTGGAGTTCCCTTACTAGGATTGTACATCAAACAAACCATACAGTTCTTGACCAAATTCTCTGCACACTGAGGAATTCCAGCATTTTGCCATACTGGGGCCAACAACTTACAAATCCCTTTCACACTGATATGGGCCATTCCATGTGCCATCGTAACCACTGGAAGTACATACGCATCAGGCAACAACCATCGCTGATGCTCTGACAACTCAACCCAACAACCATTCGAGTCCAACTTACCCTTTCACACTCTCAATCGTATCTTCACACATACTTCTATCTGGAATCCATCTTGCCGGACCCGCAACATACATTCGACTCATCACATCTCTCGCAGTCTCTTTCGCGACTTCATCTGCAAACGCATTACCACGACCAACATCATCCGTGACTTTCTTATGCGCACTGCATTTCACGATCGCAACTTGCAACGGCAAAGTAAGAGATTCAAGAAGTTCATTCACCAATTGACCATGTTGGATCTTGGTCCCATGCGAAGTCAGAAACCCACGTTCTCTCCACAATTGTCCAAAGCTAAGAGCAACACTGAACGCATACTGGCTGTCAGTGTACACAGTCACTCTTTTCCCTTTCGACAACACACACGCTCTTGTCAATGCAATCAACTCTGCCGCTTGTGCTGAATTATGTGGGATACGAGCAGCTTCAACAATCGTATGCAAAATCGTAACCGCATATGCCGCAGTCGTATCACCATTCGGAAGCTTGAAGCACGAACCATCAACCCATAAAGTACCATCACATTCTGCAAGAGGAGTGTCCCTAAGGTCTATCCTCCCTTTCGTTTCTTCCTCAGTCCTAAGAAAACAATCATGCTGTTCGGTATCATCTGTCTCAGTTGAGATCGGCAACAACTTGGCTGGATTCAACGTGTTGCATCTCTTTATATGTACATGACTTGCTAACAAGGTCAATTCGTAACCTGACAACCGAGCACTAGTTAAGTGCTGTGTCTTGGTACGGTTCAACAAGGTATCAACTGCATGTGGAACCATCACAGTCAGTGTATTGTCCATCACCAAACCAGCAGACTGTCGGATTGAAACAGCCGCTGCCGCTGTAGCTCTCAAGCAATTCGGCAACGCTCTAGCTATCGGATCCAAAGTCGACGAAAAATAAGCACATGGACGTTGCTTATCGCCAAACTGTTGAGTCAAAACTGACAATGCACATCCCTCTCTCTCGTGGACATACAATGTGAAAGGTTTACTGTAATCGGGAGTACCCAACACAGGAGCCGAACACAGCGCATCACGCAATTCTGAAAAACTCTTCTGACATTCGTCAGTCCAAGGAATAGGATTCGGAGTATCCTTAACAGTAAGAGCTATCAAAGGTTTTGCAAGCAACGAAAAATTAGGAATCCACTGTCTACAGTACGATGTAATACCTAGAAACGCATGCACTTCTCTCTGTGTCGTAGGCACACTCATTTTCGCAATCGCTTGAGTTCTTTCCGGGGTCAATCTTCTTCCCTCCTTCGATAAGAGGTGACCTAAGTAGGTAACTTCTTGTCGGCAATACTGCAACTTCGAAAGAGAAACCTTATGATGGAAATCAGACAAGTGACGTAACAACGACAGAGTAGCCTTTCTACAAGTCTCTTCATTGTCAGCAGCAACTAAAAGATCGTCAACATACTGAATAAGGGCAGCACCATCAGGTAAAACCAACAAATCAAGTTGCGTCTTCAAAGCTTGAATATAGATCGATGGACTCTCACAATAGCCTTGAGGAGCGCGTTTAAACCGGAAACTTCGGCCTCGTAAAGAGAAGCCAAAGATATCTCTACTCTCCACGGCAATTGGGATGCTGAAGAAAGCATTCTTCAAATCAATCACCGAAAACCACGTGGCTGTAGCCGGAATCAAAGTCAGTAAAGCGGTGATATCAGGCACGACAGGGAATTGTGGAACAATGATCTTATTCACCTCGCGAAGATCGATCACAAACCTATATACAGGAGGCTGAGAAGAATCGGTTCTTTTCAGAACAGGCAAAACCGGACTATTGCACACATTACCTCTCGTTTCCTCAATCACACCTTTCTCAATCAGATCAGAGATGATCGCCAAGAGTGCTCTTTCACCATCACTTGAGATACGATACTGTGGAATGCGTGGCAATCTAGCATTCGCCTTCAATGTCACAACATATGGCGGAATCTCCAAAAGACCCACATCATTGGGACCAGTAGCCCAAAGAGAATCAGGAAGAGAAGACAAATCAGCTGGAAGTTGGTCTTTAGACAAATACATCGGAGAGATCACTCTCTTTCCCAATGTAAGCTGTACTCCTGAAGGAGAATAATAAAGCGTCGCATACAATCTCTTCAACAAGTCCAATCCAACAAGTTCTCACCACAACCTGTCGTCAGAATGAGGGGTGCTTCGAATTCACAAGGTCCAACAGAAAGAGACAAAGGACTAGAAATCGGATTACTAACCGGGGCGCCAGAAAAACCTACTGAAACATTCGTTAAGCCAGACAAAGGTGCGCCAGGGAGTTTAGAGTGCATGATAGAACTCTTTGCAGCACCAGTATCCAACAGAAAAGACTCTGACACACCTGATGCAATCACTTCAACATAAGGTCCACTCTGATCTACTGGAACTGAAACAACTCCCTCTCTTTGTCTGTGGCTGTCCTAACAATCATTACCTTCCATATTCTCACCTTCAACGTAATAATCATCCGCATAGTACTGAGCCGTCCTACCAGACGCGCCATTCTGTTGATCAAAACAATTCATCGAATTCTGCGGAGGCAAGGAACGCGCAATCTGAGACATACCACGTCCTCGACCTCGCAGAGCTTGTTGAACACCTTGACCTCTCATACCAGAAAGACCATTCGTGCGCTGTAATAAAATCGGGCAACTATTCTTGAAGTGACCCTCTTCTTTCCAATACGCACACTGATTAGGGCCTACAGGAAAACGCTGTTGAGAAGACTCGAACCTTTGCGAGTTTCTCTGATATTGTTGGGGTTGCTGATAATCACGCTGGGTATTGCGAGGCGGGTATGCTTGCTGCAAAAGAACCTTAGTCTTCAATTCTTTATTCTTTTTATCCGCTTTCTCTATCTCATCCTTATTTCTATTCTCATAGTACTGGGTAGTAGCCAATATCTGTGCTGACGAAGAAACAGCCCAAGCACTTTCAGAATCCTTCAAACTATTGCACAACTCGGGAAGCAAATTATGCACAAACTTGTCAACGAACAACCTTTGACCACCTTCTGTACTCATGTCTTGACCACTGTGGTCTGCAAATGTCTCTTCAAATCGAGTGAAAAAGTCGGACACAGTTTCGTCTTTCTTCTGCTTGCATGCAGACAACTTGTCCCAATTGACACGCATAGCAGGCATCAAAGTCTTCATATAATCAATAATTCTACCAGGGAGATCAGCAATCACATTCTCGGGTTTAGCACCACCTATTTGTCTTTCATCTGCAGTTCTAAGATTATTCCATGTATCACCTAATTCCTGCGCATGATCCGTATGACGAATCTTACTCCATATAGGCTGTGGAACAACATTCCCAAATAACATATCTATATCAGCCAAATTCATAATACATGAACCCGCAGTTTGAGATAGCTCCTTATAAAACCCCGCAGGATTTTTAGGTGGATCAGGCAGAGTCTGCTTTAGAGCTAGGACTTCGGCACGCTTCCATGGAACATGTACCCAAACACGCTGGAAATGTGGCAGAACAGGTGGATTAGCTTGCGCATCACCAGGTCTCCAAACGGGAGGAACCTCACGCATCGGATATTGACGCGCCTTTCTCCTAACTGAAGAATCATGCTCAAATAATGACCTAGAAGGAGACTCACTCCTAAACGACAACAATGTCGCGACTGCTCTTTCAACATCAAGACCCACTATAGTTCCTTTCGCAAACTCGGACTGCACACGGAACAACTCAGGCGGAGTCTGCCCTACCTCACTATCTTCCCACTGTTCACGAAGGAAAGAACACATCATATCAAATACGTATCTCTGTTTCGGTGCTTCCCATTGATGGAAAACATCCATAACACCCTCAAGATCATAGTGCGAAGGATAGGTAACCCATTTACGCGCCAAGTGATCCAGCACTGTCCGTTCATCAGGACCAGGCAATTGACTACGCAATTGCTTACGCTCTACAACAGGAGACATACCCAATGAACCCATTAGAGGAGAAAAAAGACTAGCAACCGCATCAGTCATTCTCCGTCGAGCAGAAGGAGAAGGTGACAAAAGAACAGGAGACAAAGCAGAATGAGAAGGAACTGAAGTCGGAACAGTAACAGAAGGAACAGACAACACAGGTATAGGAGTAGCAGACGAAGGAGGTAGCAAAGACGGTGGCCCTTGAGAAGGCTGCGCCGAAGCAGTAGTAGCCAGTAGAGGGAGAGCTGGCTGTTGAGGAACCACTGGAGGTAAAACAACCGGAGGTTGCGCAACTACAAGTGGCGGAGGTGCGGTAGCACTCTGAGCATAAGGGGGTGGCGAACTTAATAGATGCGACATTAAAGGATCTTTCGCAAGATCTTTCTTTTCTTCTTGCTGTTAAAGCGGCAAAGCTGGATAACATTTGTCTACCGCTAATTGACGTTGCCTAAACATCTGTTCGCTTTCTTGCTCTTCCTCATTATCCCTAAACAGTATAGCAGCCTGCACCATCGACATACCTTGTGCATGCTTATTTCGTTTCGCTAATTTAATTTCCTTTTGTTTGGCTTCCTTTCGCCAAAGGCGGAAAGAGTCAAACATTGCCGGCCGGGCTTTCTTTTTGAAGAGTCTGACTTCTAAATTATCTAAAATGTCTGTGTCATAACTACCATATTGGGGCCATTTTAGGACACCATCCTTCCTAGTATACCTAATCCATACATCATTATACGTGATGGGGCCCACGCCGTGTTTTAAATAGAGCTCATAGGTCGGAGTTCCAATCGGAGGCACCGGACACGAGTCCTCCAATCGGGAATCCCTATTACAACCATAACAAAATATCTTTCCAAGTCTGCTAAGACCAGGCATCTTCGCTCACTAGTCTAGCTTCAAACTTCAAGGGAATATCAAAACGATAGCCTCGTGGATACACGAGTCCCTCGGCTTTGGGGCCTGCAGGTACCAAATCAAAGCGATCCCGAAGGATACCAAAACAAACTAAGGACTGGGAGACGCTCCACTCATACTTAACTGAAATATCGATGACGTCGCCAGGAGACCCGTCTATCGTCTCGCTTTACAAGTCATCAAAGGGCTCCCAGACAGGGCGACAGTCAGGGCAGCAGTCCTTCATAGCCGTCGGAATGCGGGGAACTTCGCAGCAAAGACTTTCGGACCACAACGACATACAGGGGTCGATGAAGTGGTAGGCCTCCCTCCAGAATTTTCACACGAAGCTCCTCACGATCTTCAGGCTTGGACCGGTACCGCTGAAGTCGCCCCACGTTGGGCGCCAACTGAAGAACCAGGATTTAAACCCAGCGGCGCAGGGGACACGCCCAAAGTCTTCGGGTCCACCTGTCTTAGAGTACAGAGACACGGGATTCTTCTGCTGACATCAAAGATCAAATTTATTAGCTGCAGCCAGTAACAGAGATCCTAGAAGTGCAACACGGTGTATGTTCTCAGGAGACTGCACAAAAAAATAGAGCGGAGCATCGTCTTTTATGCCAAAAACCACGTTCCTGGCTAGCATCAATTACTTACAAATTTGACCAATCAGAGGATGACATTTACAGAGGCATCACATAATGACAAACCCACTTTCAGTTATCCAGCCCATCGCCAATGACAAGGCAAAAATCCAGCATTCTTGCTCGAACAGGCCGGACGGGCCCATCATAAAAGACCTCAACCCAAATCAATAATTAGGCCATAAGGCCATAAAAGGAAGGAGCAGAAACAGATGAGGAGCAAGATAGAGGGGTGTGTGTGTGTGCCATAGAATCAATAATGTCCTGCTCTTTGATCTCTATCCGACCAGCTGCTTAAGAAGGAACTGGCTCAACAAGTTTAGCCTCGGGCAACAGGGTCAGTTGACTCAGGTCAAACAGGAGTCAACACAAACTCAAGCTAAGGTGTATGCGCCCCTAGAGGCTTGCTTGGCCACAGTCATCCTGTAGTCATTAGCCTATGTGAGGGCAACCACAAAATGGCGGTTATGCACAAAATGAAACCCAAGGGTGCAGACTAGATCGTCAAATACACAGTGAATCCATCGGTGTAGCATGACGAAAACACTCATGCATACCGCACTTGTCAGTCGCGGTTCGCTGATACCAAAATCATCACGATACGACAACCTTCATTGAACGAGTTCAGAATTCACTGAACCACAGCCTGAATTCACTGTCCTTGGATCCATTGAAGGGTTCACTGTCCTTGAATCCATGGAAGGGTTCACTGTCCTCGGATCCATGGAAGGGTTCACTGTCCACAAACCAAAGACCTTCTAACCTTCAGGAGACGACTCAAGACCAGGCTGTTCGACCAGTAGCAACAGCACCCCCCCCCACCCCCCACCCTCAGCGCCTTGAAACCCTTGCAGGTATGTAGTGCGCTTTACAAATTATTTGATTGATTAATTGATTGCTTGATGACCTTGTCATGTGTGCTCGATGATAAATCTTCAAATAAGGCAAAATATGAGTACTCATCAATGACCACCATGAAATGATGTCCATTGCTTAGGGGTCCAATGAAATCAACTGCAATTTTCTCCTGTTCTTGTTTAGGAAGATCAAACATATTCAGTGGGTGCTGAGTTGCCTTGGTAGATAAGCAATTACACAGCTGACAGGCTTTCAGTTCCTTTTCGACTCGTTCATCAAGGCAAGGAAACCAAACTCAGTCTCTGAGGACTCTCTGGGCAGCCACAATGCGACGATGTCCTTCATGTGCCAACACAATGACTTGTTGTCTCAAGCTCTCAGGTAGGACAATTCTCGAACCTCGTAGTACAATACCTTCTTTAGTGATAGAAAGTTCTTCCTGCACATTTTTGAATTTTTGACATTCAATGTCGTCTGTGAGAGGTCAAGCGTGCTTTCCCCATGATTGCGTTGCAATGATATCATTGAATGCGCGTTTTAAGTCTCTGTCAGTGTTGGTAGCAACAATAATCTGCTCCATGGATACAGCTGCATGGGTGCTTGACTTTACTATGAAATTGATTTACTTTTCATCTACTTTGGACGATGCTTGTGACGCTGTAACAGCACTCGTGAAACGTAATCAGCGGGGTTTTGATCCTTCTCCGACTTATGCACAATAGTGAAATCATACTCTTGCAATCTCAACCTCCACCTCTCTATGTGAGGGAACATCATCGCTTTTGTATTTCAGAAAAGGGTGAGCAATCCCTGGTGGTTAGTGAGAAGGGTGAAATGCTTTCCATAGAGAAACACATTAAAATGTTCACAAGCCCACATTACAGCCAGGCTCTCTTTTTCTGGCTGAGAATAAGCAAGTTCAGTCTGAAAGACGTCAGCTGGCATAGGCCATAATGTGTCTCTGAGCATTTGGATGTCCATTGTGTTGAGCAAGGATCGCGCCCAACCCCACCAGGCTCGCATAAACTATGACCTCAGTATGTAACTTCGAAGAGAACGCCGTCCTCGACCCGCCCCAATCCGGATTCCCAAGCAACCACAGCACCGACACTGCCCTACTCGCCGTCACAGACGACATCGGCACACTCCTCGACCAAGGCCACTCCACAGCCCTCATCCTCATTGACCTGACTGCAGCCTTCGACACCCGTCTCTCACCGCACACTAGTCAACAGACTACACCAGGCCAGCATACAAGGAACTGCCCTGGGCTAGATCTGATCGTTCCTCACCGGAAGAAGCCAAAGGATCAGACTACTGCCCTTCCACTCTGCCCGCACAGAGATCACCTGCGGAGTCCCACAGGGGTCATCGCTGAGCCCGACCCTCTTTAACATCTACATGGCCCCCCTCACAACCATCTTCCGACAACACGGCCTCAACAACATATCCTACACCTACGACACCCAGCTCATTCTCTCCCTCACCAGAGAACCCACCACCGCAAAACTCAACTTCCAGAGAGGAATGCAAGACGTCGCAGTCTGGATGACCAACAGCTGCCTAAAACTCAATGCCGAAAAGACAGAAGACCTCTTCCTTGGAGCCACCCCTTCAGCTTGGGACAACACCTGGTGGCCCACTGCCCTCGGAAGCCCACCTACACCCTCAGAGCACGCCAAAAACCTTGGCATCGAACTCGATTTATCACTCACCATGAACCGACAGGTCAACGTCGTCACCTCCAGCTGCTTCAACACCCTCCGCATCCTTCAAAAGACCTTCAAATGGATCCCCCCAGAGTCAAGGAAGACAGTCACCCACGCACTCATCACCAGCAGACTGGACTATGGAAGCGCTCTCTACGCCGACATCAACAAGTCCCTAATCCGCAAACTCCAGAGAATACAGAACACCACGGCCAGACTCGTCCTCGCCATCCCCCGACACGAACACATCAGCCAACACCTGCGGGGACTCAACTGGCTCCCCGTGGAGAAAAGAGTCACCTTCAAAATCCTCATTCACACCTACAAATGTCTACACAACAACGGACCCAAATACCTCAACGACAGAATAAACTTCCACGTACCCAAAAGAATCCTCTGATCTGCCAACCTCACACTAGCTGCAACCCCACGTATCCACAGAGCCAGAGCAGGTGGAAGATCGTTCTCTCACATTGCAGTCAAGACCTGGAACAAGCGACTGACAGACATCAGACGCGCCCCCTCCCTGAACACCTTCAGGAAGGCTCTCAAGACCCAGCTCTTTGGCTGAACGGATCTGCGACCCCCCCCTGCTCAGCGCCTTGAGACCCTCACGGGGGAGTAGCGCGCTTACAATTGCTTCATTGATTGATTGATCAAAATAAGCCATTTCATCAGCATTTTCAATTGCGTGTTTAATTTTCTTGAAACTTCGGTCACATTCAGATTGAGGACCATCGGAAGGGAACATTCTTCTTTGTCATCTCTCTTAGTAGGGCTCTCACCGTGGCAAAGTAACAAATGTATCTGGAGCAATAGCTGGCCATGCCTAAGAAGGATCGCAGCATGGTTGCATCTTGCGGGGGACTGGTGGATGACAACGCTTGTACTTCTTCATTGTCGGAAGTCATTCCCCTTTTAGAGAAAATATGCTCAAAGAATTTGAGTTTGGATTTCTGAAACTCATACTTTTCTGCATTTAAAGTGAAACCGGCATCAGCGAGCAGACGGCATACTTGTGTAAGATCTATGTCATGGTCCTTTCATGTGGTCCCAAACACTAGTATATCATCACTGTAGTTAAAAGCACGCGTGACAGGTTGAATTACTCGGTGAATGACATGCTGAAAGATTTCTGCAGCTTACGACAAACTAAACCTGAGGCTTTTGTATCTGACAAACCAACATGACTTGAAAAAGTAATAATGGACCTACAGTTCTCTTCCAGCTCGAGTTGAGGGTATCCTATGTTCAAATCAAGATGGAAGAAGACTTTGGCAACATTCAGCAGTCTAATCAAGTTCGCTATGTGTGGACCTGGATGTCTTTCTCTCTCAATTGTTTTGTTGGTCTGGCGCATATCAACACAAATGCGCACTGCACCTCCACTGTCCGTTTCTAGGCACTATCACTATGGGTGAAGCCCATGGCGTCGTACTAGTAGAGTGCTCAATGAAGTCATGTTTTAATAATGTTTTTAGTCCATTCTCAACTGCCTTCTTTAAATGAAAGCAATCTGACGGTGTCACTAAGCAAATGTCCTCATTGATGTGAAGTTGCACGTTCATTGTCTTGAGTTTCTCTAGTCCATTAAACAATGATGGGAATGGACTTTCTATTTCAGAATGTGCATTGACATTGTAGTTGATGAATATCAGTCTCCTGTCGGCAGCAGTACTGAAACTGAGTAGACATGTACTGGATGAAATATATTGGAGGACATGAATTGGTGGTTGTACTGCCATCTTCTTATGCCTCATGGTTGCTACGAATGACCCTTTACTTTGCAAAGGCGTAGCAGCCCTAGATCTCCGTGGTCCTGAGCACCGCTCTCCCGCTGCCGCTCACACCTGCTTTACCTCCTTGAATTAGTGACTGCACTGCAGTCTCTGAGCCTCCGGTTTGACCTCGCTGGGTGGATCTGACTGCCTGTGATTTTGTAATTTAATTTACTGGTTTAGTTATTTATTGGTTGTTGGCTGTGTCAGCCTGTGATTTTGTAATTTAATTTACTATGTCGGCCTTTAATTTCTATTTTCCCTCTGATTTCTCTTGGACTGACTGGTATTTCTGTGTACTGAGTGGTATTTTTTTGGTTACTGCTCTATTCTGCTATTTCCAACGCTTCCTGTCCTCCCGCCTCCCTGTCGGCCCCTCTCACCTCCCAGGACTACTTATGGAGGCTGCAGCATGTGAGCAACCCTAGACCTCCGTGTTCCTAAGTGCCTGGATTAGTGACTGCACTGAAGTCTCTGAGCCCCTGGTTCGACCCCGCTGGGTGGACCTGACTGCCCATGATTTTGTAATTTAATTTACTTGTTTGTTTAATTTATTGGTTGTTGGCTGTATCTGCCCTTAATTTGTATTTTACTTTTGCTTTCTCTTGGACTGATTGGTATTTCTGTGGACTGATTGGTATTTCTTGGTCACCACTCTTTCCTGCCATTTTCCCCACTTCCGGCTCCCATCCTCCCACCTGCCTGCCAGCCCTTCCTACCTCCCAAGACTTTTTATGGAGGCTGCCATGCAACCGCACAGCGAGCGCAATGCTGGCATGCCAAAGGCAAGTCCGTCTGCGCCTGTCCGTGCCTAGACCACCCAAAGAAAATAGATTTTCACAGACCTTCGAGCCCTGGACCCTGGACGTACCAACAATATCTGCTGCCACACATCCCCACGGACCACCAAAGGACCTTTCTCCTGCCAACACTGCCGCCTCACATTCAGCACTGCAGCAACCGACACCAGCAGCACCGCAAACGCGTTGGCACCTACTACTAAAAGGCCCTGCACAATGAAGGACCAGCATACATCAACAATCTCCTAAACTTCCACCAACCGTCCAGAAACCTCTATTCAGCCTCCCTCTCCATCGCAGACACCCCATGGATCCTCTGAACCAACAGCAGAAGACGCTATTTCTCGCACCTGCCAGTCAAGGCTTGGAACAACCTCCCCCTGCACCTCAGGACCGCACAGTTACTCCAACAATTCAGAAGAGACCTAAAGACTTAGGGGTATATTCACAAGAACGTGTGATAACTACAGCAAGAGTACCGTAACGCAACTTTCAATATTGCAGCCCATCGCGGGAAAATAACCCCGTGACAACGTGGAATTCACAACAATGCGGTAGCAAGCGATAGTCTGCCGAAACCGCGGACAGTGTCCGCGATACAACCACCACGACAGAGATAAAACCACAAACCACAACATCAAAAACACGTGATGGGCCAAAGCACGATGAGGAAATCAGCGATAAGCAGCGCCAGGCCTGCAGCACACACCTGGCAGGCGGGAAAAATCACCATAAAAGTAGAAAAAACACCCACACAAAAACTGACCTACACCCAAGCACCATGGAGGCAGCTGGAGCAGGCGCAGAGGACGAGCGCAACCCCACAAGCACCTCGGACGACCAGCCCGGGACCTCAGGGACAGGGAAGGGCAAGGACAAGAAGATGAGGAAGACGGAGTTCAGTCCGCAGGCGAACGGGATCATAGTCACGGAGGTGATGGAACACCGTCAACAACTCTTCGTCACCTCCAACGTGTCATTGGGCACCAAAACTGGAATATGGCGGGACATCGTCGACAAGGTGAATGCCGTCGAAGAGCACAAGAGGACAATGGACGAAGTCAAGAGGCAATGGAATGACATCAAGCGGAAGACCAAGGAGAAACTCTCCGCCAACCAGAAGGCAGCAATGCAGACTGGAGGTGGGGGCCCAGCGCCACAGGTCATGCTGGATGACATGGAGGAGCTGGTGTCGACAGTCATCAGTGTGGATACTGTGGCTGGTGTCGGGGGACCGGACACTGCTCGACAGGAAACAACACAACCGCAACAGGGTGAGTGACCACCAGGTACTGGGGGGACGGGAGAAGATGGCCATGATGGCACTAGTGCACAATCAAGCAGGGCACAGTAAACACTCATAATGACCCTAGTCCTTGCCCAGATCGACAGACTGCCACAATGTACAATGCCATGCTGTCAGAATGTCAACCTGTACCATGCGGCTACACACATGTGGACACATTGTAATACACCATCTCCCCTTCACATCGCAGGGGCATCGTCAACACCTCCTGCAGAGAAGTCCCAGCCACTCTTCACTGATGACGAGGAGGACAACACCAGCATCGACACCCAAGCCATCCAAGACATCATTGACCTCATCCGCCACTCACCTCCAGAATCAGGGCAGCCCAGCTACATCAATAAGACCCCACCCACCACCCAATACACCCAGCAGGAGGCACCCACAGCCCCGGCACCCTCCCAAGTCCCCCTGGAACAACAAATGGCCTTCCAATGCCGTGTGCTGGAGGGCCAGAGGGAGACGGCTGAGCAGGTGCGGGTGGGGTTCGAACTCATGGCTGCCAAACTGGACGCCATCCTTGTGTGTTTATATCCGCCCCATGGTCTCCAACGAGCCCTGACTGACATCGCTGGAGTCATGACGCAGAGAGAAGAACAGCTGTCTGCTCAGAGTGGCTCCAGCGATGCCAGCCGCGAGCTGGCACACATGCGAAAGCTCATGAAGGACATGTTGGGGATGGAGGCAGAAAGGATGGCAGCCACCGCTGCACATCATCGAAATGTAGCTGGGATCTATCATGCCCTGCAGACCTCTATCATGGCATTGCCACCACAAGGCGTGGCGCCTATGAATGCTGCTGCTCCCACACCACCCACATCCCCGCACCCTGATGTGTAAGTGCCTCCCAGTGCGGCAGGCGTATACACTCAGGCACCTGATGTGTCAATGGCACACAGTGCTGCAGACAATCCCCCTCCGGCCTCTGATGTGTCAGTGGCACACAGTGCCGTAGCCAGTACTGCAACACCCACAGGTGGGGCAGAGCACACATCCGAGGACGTGGATGGGTTTGGGATCAGGAGGCTCTAGCATTCATTTCCGCCACCTGGCCTGTTTCTGCGTGTGCCGCACATGGCCTCATGACCTTTCACTGACCCCCGACACACTCCGATGCACTCACCTTGGACAGCGACATGGACTGCCACATCTTGTTCGATGACCAATGACACGGCGGACAGACTGCGGACTATACCCTTCCTCTTCCGCAGTACATGTCATCCCCGGATGGACTCTGGCTGGCCCACCACGGGCCCATATTGTGTAGTGTGCTCGGTATTGCCCTGTACCGCTCCAGCTGCATGACTGCACTGGATGTGCAAATAAACATCCAGTGACACACTGCTGTGTCATGTCTTACATCATTCAGGTATGGATGTGTGGATGAATGTGGGGACAGTGCCTTCCCTTGCGTTAATGATGTTCATCCTGTGGGATGCGACTCAAAGGGTGCGACATTGCATTTTGTGTACCTGGTCCCATGAACACTACAACAGGGACACACGCATCAGTCACTTCCTTGTCCGGACATGGACTGGACCAAGCCCGAGCTCAGGAGTCATTGTGGCAAGCCCTGCGCTGGTTCGGCGTACGGCAGGCCAGACCACTCCGATGAAGCACCGAGGGCTGCCATCATTGCTACCTGTCGCAGGCGTACATGCTGGTGGTGTGCAGGTCACTGGTCTAGTCGTCAGCATGTCACAGCCACTCCCTGAGGGCAGGTTTGCACACACACCACACCCATCCGGCACAGGCGTCACTGGCCATGTGACTCCGCAAACATAAGAGGCCAACGACGTCACATTCCCCTCTTCCGGTGGTGACTGGATGACGGCTGCTCCACGCTTCTCATTCATAAAGGGCCCATGAGTTGTTGCGCACAGGATTGGTGGCATCCGAGGCCAGGCAGATGGCATGGGCCTACCGCCACGTGGCGCAGACTGGGGTTGCACAGGGTTAGTGGCATCCAAGGCCTGTCGGACAGCACGGGCCTACCGCCACGTGGTGCAGACTGGGGTTGCACAGGGCTAGTGTCATCTGAGGCCTTGCGGATGGCACAGGCACCCCGCCACGGGACGGTGACTTTGGGTGCACTGAGTCAATGGCCCCTTAAGCTGCTGAGCAGGTGTGCAGCCTGCGATGGTGCCGGGTGCTCTGGTATGTCCTCTGCCATGGAGTAATCAAGACCCAGCATCAAACGTGAGACCTGTTGGCCTGCGGAGCGTGGCTGCATGCTTTGGAGGGTGCCGTGTCCGCGGGCCCCGGGCTTGTGGCTTGCAGTGACACGTGGTTGGACCTCCTGTCCACGCGCCGGTGGCGGAAGGTGAGCAGTGAGGCCTGGGTGTGCATTGGCGGGCATGCTCCGATGGGCGGCGGGAGGGGTTGGGGTGCCTCTGCCTGGGTGTGCATGGGCAGACAGGTGATGTTGTCTTATGCAGGTGTGTGTACTGGGCCAGTCATGTATCTGGACTCTGTTTCAGCTGACGGCTCTGACTCAGATGTGTGATCTGGTGAACTGCGATACATACCGGCATGTGGTTGGAGACACACAGGTGTCAGCAGGTGAGCAGTGTGGCCTGGGTTCACAGGAGCGGCACTCTCTCTCTCTCGCTCTCTCTCTCTCTCCCTCTCTTCTTCTCTCTCTATCTCTCTCCCTCTCTTCTTCTCTCATTCTCTCTCTCTCCCTCTCTTCTTCTTCTCTCTCTCTCTCCCTCTTCTTCTCTCCCTCTCTCTCTCTTCCTCTCTCTCTCTTCTTCTCTCTCTCTCGATAGTTGCAGGGGTCTTCTGTGGCGATGTTTTTTGCGGTTGCTATCGCGGGTAAACTGGTGCTGTGGGCTGTTAGCACCAGCTTGTGAATGGGGAGGTAAATTTATCACGACTTTGGCTGCGATAAAGTGCAGTTAATTCGGCGATAGCTCCTTGTGAATATGCCCCCTTGTTGTTTGAATAAACTACCCCCACGCAGCATCGAACAGCCCAAGTGCTTTGAGACTCTCACTGGTTATTTGCCACGACCTGCAAAGGATTGATTGATTGATTGATTGATTGATTGATTGATTGATTGTGAGTGACTGACTGATTGAATGGTGTAGAAACAGCCTATGTGTACACCTTTGTTTTTGGTGGCGTTAGACATGGTATCGGCGACAGTTTGTTGTATTTTTCTCCCGGCATGATCTTGATCGATGCCCCACTGCTATAATAAAACTTTTCGGGCAGCCATTCAACTTTAGCGCGATCTCAGATCCATGCCTCCAAAAGACTCTAGAAGCAGCCAAGTCCAGCAAATGCAAAGGCGTTCTCGGACACATCGGGAAGCACAACGACGTCACGCAACGCGACTTCTCCACTCCGTGGAATATCCGACATGAACTCAGCCGGGAACTGAGAGGCCACAGAATTGTCATCCCCGCCGGCTGAGAACAGTCATACTGAGGCTCGCGCACACTGGACGCCAAGGGTCGACCAAAACGAAAGCCCACCTGCAATGAAAGGTCTGGTTTCCCTTTCTAGGTGCAGAGGTAGATAACATGGTGGCCGCGCCACAGCAAGCACCTGGACCCAACATCCCGCTGCTAGTAAGTCGAGGCCACGCGTAGCGGCCAAGACCTCGCCCGAGGAGGCCAGAGACTGAGGAGTACATCTGTGAGCGAGCCCAGGCGCCCAGGAAGTTATCACAGAAGTCATAAGATGTTATTGTTCTTTATGCAATTGTTGTTGTTGAATGTTTGGAAGAAATGTAGTGCACCGCTGGGCCCCGCCCTGTGGCGTTCAGCCCCGCCCTGAACGCATGCTCTACATAAAAGGAGAAAAGGCCCGCCCGCGCGCACGTTCTGACCTCACGTCCGAGGTCAGAGGCGGGGACATAAAAGGGGAAGGCCCGCCCACGCGCAGGCTCTTGGGGAGTTTAAGGGGGAAGGCCCGCCCACGCGCACGTTCTGACCTCGCGACCGAGGTCAGAGGCGGGGACATAAAAGTGGAAGGCCCGCCCACGCGCAGGCTCTTGGGGAGTTTAATGGGGAAGGCCCGCCCACGCGCAGCGCTGTGCGCAGTGAGGTTTTAAGCACAGCAAGTGTCCCGGGTATGTTGTCGCTGCGGCCCAGGCGCTGAGCCGCTGCAGTTACCACATCTGGGGGTCTCAGGCAGAGCTGAACTTGGGGTTCTCTCCACCAGTCAGGGCATAGCCCCAGTGCACAGATGCCCACCCCTTCCCCATGGGAGATGTAGAGAGAGAGAGAGAGAGAGAGAGAGAGAGAGAGAGAGAGGAGGAGGGGGTGTGCTTATCTCCTGCTGTCGCTTTAAGTAAAGGATCGCTCCTGGAGGAGGCTGAGATGCTGCCCTTTGTCTGGGACGCAGATAAATTCTCCCGCAAGTGCCCATAAACTTTAAAGATGCTTTTACAGACCGCGCGACAGCCTCAAACAAATTGCAGTGGTTAAAGCGGCGCTGCTGGTTCCAGCAGCCGGACCTCACTTTCATGCCAGAGAGAGAGCCAGCAACCTGCAGTAGTGGGGGACAGCAGCCAGGAGAGGGCTGTGGGGGCTGCAGCCAAGAGAGGGCTGTGGGGACTGCAGCCAGGAGAGGGCTGTGGGGGGGGGCTACATCCTGGAGGGGACTGTGGGGGCTGCAGCCAGGAGAGGGCTGTGGGGACTGCAGCCAGGAGAGGGCTGTGGGGGCTGCAGCCAAGAGAGGGCTGTGGGGACTGCAGCCAGGAGAGGGCTGTGGGGGCTGCAGCCAAGAGAGGGCTGTGGGGACTGCAGCCAGGAGAGGGCTGTGGGGGGGGGCTACATCCAGGAGGGGACTGTGGGGGCTGCAGCCAGGAGAGGGCTGTGGGGGCTGCAGCCAAGAGAGGGCTGTGGGGACTGCAGCCAGGAGAGGGCTGTGGGGGGGGCTACATCCAGGAGGGGACTGTGGGGGCTGCAGCCAGGAGAGGGCTGTGGGGGGGGCTACAGCCAGGAGGGGACTGTGGGGGCTGCAGCCAGGAGAGGGCTGTGGGGGGGGCTACAGCCAGGAGGGGACTGTGGGGACTGCAGCCAGGAGAGGGCTGTGGGGGGGGGGCTACATCCAGGAGGGGACTGTGGGGGCTGCAGCCAGGAGAGGGCTGTGGGGGGGGCTACAGCCAGGAGGGGACTGTGGGGTGGGCTGCTGCCAGAAAGGGGCTGTGAGGGGGGGGGCTGCAGCCAGGGGGGAATGTGGGGGCTGCAGCCAAGAGGGTGTTGTGTGGGGGGGGGGCTGCTGCCAGGAAGGGGCTGCAGCCAGGAGAGGGATGTGGGGGGGGGCTGCTTCCAGAAGGGAGCTGTGTGTAGGGGGGGCTGTTGACAGAAGGGGGCTGTGTGGAGGAGGCTATGGGGCGCCAGTGAAGAGGGTGCGGGGTTCTTTAACCAGGATGCTGTGTGGGCTGCAGCCAGGAGGGGGATGAGGCGGGGGGTTGAAGCCACGAGGGGTTGTGGGGGGCCTGCTGCGAGGAGGTGGGGCGTCAGTGAGGACAGTACGGGTCTTTAAGACAGGAGGTTGTAGGGCTGCAGCCAGGAACTGGAGGGCGGTGTGGGGGTGGGGGGCAGGTTCCAGGAGGGGATGATGGGGGTGGGGGGCTGCTGCCAGGATGAGGCTATGAGGCGCCAGTGAGGAGGGTGTGGGGTCTTTAACCAGGAGGTTATAGGGGGTGCCAGTGAAGAGGGTTAGAGGGGTACATCCAGGAGGAGGATGTGGGGACGACAGTGTGAGGAAAATACAAGGAAGGGGGGACAGGATGATGCAGGGAGGGGTGATGCAGGGAGGGGGACAGGAGGATGCAGAGAGGAGGGTGCAGACAGGAGGTGATATAGGACGACATAGGGAAGAGTGGTGCCATTGCAGAGGGCTGAGGGGGCTGTGGAGGAGGAGGGTGAGGACTGCCGCAGGTGGGGGGTGGGTGGGTGAGGGCCAGGGCTGTGGCAAGAAAACTGGAGGAGGGAGGGAAGGGCTCGCGTAGGGGTGCCGAAAGGAGGGACTAGGGACCTCCTGCCCCCGGTAACTGTTCGCAGACAGAGTTGGGGGCTTACCCCCCACCCCCATTCCCACCCTCCCCGGCTTAGCAGCTCTGTGGTGTGGGCGGGTTTACAAAAATCGATAACCTCAAGTGCGGGTCAGTGAAATCATTTAAAGCCCGGACACGGTTATTAATAAACAGTGCATTTATAAACTAATAAACACTCAAAAAGCTGCTAAAGGAAAGCGAATCGCCATAAATAGCCCTTAAGTGTTTTACATGAATGCAGAGGGAGCTCCGGGTGACGCGGAAGTCTGGAGCCGCGAACCCTTCTAATGTTTCCCTTCCAAACAGGGGCGCGAGGCACGAGGGCCCAGGGCCCCTTGCAGGCATTACAGTCGTTGTAAATCCCATGTTACAGCTGGACCAGCGGCTGTCTCTCGTCGTTACATACACCGTATGTCCCTTGTTACAGCTGGACCATCGACTGTCTCTCGTCATTACATACATTGTATGTAGCATGTTACAGCTGGACCAGAGACTGTCTCTCGTCATTACATATATTGTATATCCCTTGCTACAGCTGGACCAGCGACTGTCTCTCGTCATTACATATATTGTATATCCCTTGCTACAGCTAGACCAGCAACTGTCTCTCAAAATTACATACATTGTATATCCTTTGCTACAGCTGGACCAGCGACTGTCTCTCGTCATTACATACGCGTATGTCCCATGTTACAGCTAGACCAGCAACTGTCTCTCGCAATTACATACATTGTATATCCTTTGCTACAGCTGGACCAGCGGCTGTCTCTCGTCGTTACATACACCGTATGTCCCTTGTTACAGCTGGACCATCGACTGTCTCTCGTCATTACATACATTGTATGTAGCATGTTACAGCTGGACCAGAGACTGTCTCTCGTCATTACATATATTGTATATCCCTTGCTACAGCTGGACCAGCGACTGTCTCTCGTCATTACATACGCGTATGTCCCATGTTACAGCTAGACCAGCAACTGTCTCTCGCAATTACATACATTGTATATCCTTTGCTACAGCTGGACCAGCGACTGTCTCTTGTCATTGGATAAATTGTGGATCTCATGTTACAGCCGCACTATTGACTGTCTCACATCATTGGATATCCTGCATGTCTCATACTCCAGTTGCCTTATTGATTGCCCCCCTCTCTTCTTTTGAAGCATGGTATGTCTCACACTACGGCAGCCACATTAACTCTCTGCCTTTTGTTGTGAACGGACTGCAGCCAGGTGGCTTTGAACAGGCTGTTTTCCTACAACCAGCTAATGAGTACATGTAAGAGCCGACACTACATACAGGTCACTGGTGTTCTGTCTCCAGTGCAGTGCCTGCCTGTCTGATATCATAAAGAGACAATAAAAAAGAATAATTGAAAAAAAGGAAGAATATTACATGAGGAGAACTGCCAAGTGTATACATTGCTTTTTAGGTCAAGCTTAGAGTCAGCACGCAAGCGCGGGACTGCAGGCATGCTGTATTCTCTTTGTGGGCTTTGAACACGCCCACTGGGCTATGAACATTCCCACCACTTTTCATTTGTTGCTTGGTCTGCCTTTACAAATGCCATTGCTTTCATTGGTGAATAGTGTACATTTGTCTGGCCGTGTGGCTGTTTTGTTGCCGATCTGAGCACCAGCGCCGCATCACTGGTGCCAGTACAACACCTGGACACAGCAGCCAGCTCCCAGAGGAGACCAGCGCCCTCCTGTGGCAGGTTTCTTTCTGTGTGAAATCATGCGCTGCTCCTTTTATTTTAATCTGTTTGAGCTACAAACTGTTTGTTTTTGTTGAAATCTGCTAATTATGCAACAGATGGCGTATCAAGTGCAAGGTACAATAAATGTATAATTATGCAGTAACGCAGCATGATCACACGCTTCCAGTGTCCCACACTACTGGTAATTCCCGACGCCTCCCTTTGCATCTCTAATGAGATGCAAAGTGGGCATCACTGGGCGTACCCCGGATGGACTACCTTGTAATGGAGAGCATGGATGGAAACTTCAAGGCGCGGTAAGTAACAGGCCAGATCTACTGGCTTTTCCAGTGCTTCACATTATGTAACACCAATGTTAAATGATTGGAATCCAAAAAACAACTAAAACACTGTCATTTACAATGCCAATAGCGCTAACTTTCATGAATGCAAGACCGATTGCATTGCAAATGCTTGTTCTTGTATAGACCTACTCATTCCAATGCAGGGTGTCAGAGCGCTTTACATCAACACATGCATATTACATATACAATAAATCATATATGTTTGTAATTCAATGTACAGGATGTGTTAAATAAAACAGTGGGGGATTACAAGGTATAGAAGTCACATATCATCTTCCATAGCTCACTGTGCTATTATCCTCGTAATGCGCTCAAACGTACACATGATGGTACTGCTAAATATATATGTGAGGGCTTTAGATCTGATGTCACTTCTTGTGACGCCACTTCCTGTAAAGTCATGGCTTGTGATACCACTTTCTATGATATCAATTCCTGTGATGCCATGTGTGATGTCATACGCTGTGATGTCGTGCGCTGTGATGTCGTGCGCCGTGATGTCGTGCGCCATGATGTCGTGTGCCGTGATGTCGGGTGCCGTGATGTCAAGTGCCGTGATGTCACTTGCATACTGCCTAACTAGGTTAGTCCCACATTTCTTTTTTTAGGGCTTGTGCCCTGGTCATAACTAAATATCTCAAGAGAGTATAGAGATATCCAGATAACAACGGTGACTTACGGTATGTTATTGTTTCCTTTCAGGTCCCCTTCCCTGCTGTTCCCTTCCTTACCTTCCCTCACTTGATCACCGGAATCTTTCGTGTTATTATAGCATTCAGAGTTGAGGGTATCGACGGTGGGTCCACTCTGGGACAGTAATAACGTTAGTTCATCCTAGCTGAGCTGATGGTTCTGCAGGCATCAGCAATAGTTCATCCTGAATGAGCTGCGGGCAGGCATCAGGGTTAGTTCATCCTGGCTGAGCTGCGGATTCTGCAGGCATCAGGGTTAGTTCATCCTGACTGAGTTGCAGGTTCTGCAGGCAACAGCGATAGTTCATCCTGACCGAGCTGCAGGCTCTGCAGGCATCACCAATAGTTCATTATGACCGAACTACGTGTTCTGCAGGCATCCAGGTTAGTTCATCCTGGCTGAGCTGTGGATTCTGCAGGCATCAGCGTTAGTTCATCCTGACTGAGCTGCGGGTTCAGCAGGCATCAGCGATAGTTCATCCTGACTTAGCTGTGGGTTCTGCAGGCATCACCTATAGTTCATTGTGACCGAACTACGTGTTCTGCAGGCATCAAGGATAGTTCATCCTGGCTAAGCTGTGGGTTCTGCAGGCATCAGCGATAGTTCATCCTGACTGAGCTACGGGTTCTGCAGGCATCAGTGATAGTTCATCGTGATTGAGCTGCGGGTTCTGCAGGCATCAGCGATAGTTCATCCTGACTGAGCTGTGGGTTCTGCAGGCATCAGCGATAGTTCATCCTGACTGAGCTGCGGGTTCTGCAGACATCAGCGATAGCTCATCCTGACTGAGCTGCAGGTTATGCAGGCATCAGCGATAGTTCATCCTGACTGAGCTGTGGGCAGGCATCAGCGATAGTTCATCCTGACTGAGCTGCGGGTTCTGCAGGCATCAGCGATAGTTCATCCTGACTGAGCTGCGGGTTCTGCAGGCATCAGCGTTAGTTGATCCTGACTGAGCTGCGGGTTCTGCAGGCATCAGCGATAGTTCAGTATGTAAGAAACAGAGGGATACCCCTAATTATTTTTCCTAAATCAGGGTGAAAAAGACCAAAATGCGAAAAAACATAGATTTAGGAAACAGATTCAAAAACATAATCAGCATAACTCTTGGACCCAGAATTATTTAGAACCTGAATTCTTTTTATTAGACATTTTTTTGTAGTTTTATAAAAAATATATATATATAAGGTTCATATTTAAATTTACCATCCATATATAAATTGATCACAATTGTTTAGTTGTTATATATGTGTAAATAATAGGGTACAAATAACATGGGTAGTCTCTACAAATTAAACATCAATGTACAGATTACACATTCAAAATGGCAATATTCGTGGACTGCTGAGCAAAAGGTTCAATGTTACTATGGCCTTAGGATGTATCCACAATCCTACGCGCGTTTCGGCATGTGCCTTCATCAGGGGGCCATACAATATGTTCGCCAGTGCCTATGTCCAAGCGGTAATTTCTTCAATGCAGCTATGTAATTTCTATAGGTGCAATAGATATGACATTCCATATATATTTAGTCTGAATAGGTTGCGACCTATACGATTGTTATGGAAGATGTCCAATTCTCGAGATTTTTGTAGAAGGAGAAGGAGGAGCTTGCATATGGAAGTTTGAATGATTATCAAGGCTACGTCTAGAATTCCGTCATTATTTGGCACAGTGACGTAGAGATAATTTTCTCCAGTTACGTCGGGGGATGAAACCAAGGCTAGTTTGCGGAAGTTTGAGAGTATATTAGTGCTCGACCCAGAGAATCGTCATTGTTTAGGGTGGTAACGCAGTTATAGGTTCTTGCAGCTCACGCTCCGCCGGCCGGAAAGGTAGCGATAGTTCATCCTGACTGAGCTGTGGGTTCTGCAGGCATCAGCGATAGTTTATCCTGACTGAGCTGCGGGTTTTGCAGGCATCAGCAATAGTTCATCCTGACTGAGCTGCGGGTTCTGCAGGCATCAGCGATAGTTCATCCTGACTGAGCTGTGGGTTCTGCAGGCATCAGCGATAGTTCATCCTGACTGAGCTGCGGGCTCTGCAGGCATCAGCGATAGTTCATCCTGACTGAGCTTCAGGCCTGCATCACCGATAGTTTATCCTGACTGAGCTGCGGGTTCTGCAGGCACCAGAGTTAGTTCATCCTGACTGAGCCCATGGTTCTGCAGGCATCAGCGATAGCTCATCCTGACTGAGCTGCGGGTTCTGCAGGCATCAGCGATAGTTCATCCTGACTGAGCTGCGGGTTCTGCAGGCATCAGCGATAGTTCATCCTGACTGAGCTGTGGGTTCTGCAGGCATCAGCGATAGTTCATCCTGACTGAGCTGCGGGTTCTGCAGGCATCAGCGATAGTTCATCCTGACTGAGCTGCAGGCAGGCATCACCGATAGTTTATCCTGACTGAGCTGCGGGTTCTGCAGGCACCAGAGTTAGTTCATCCTGACTGAGCCCATGGTTCTGCAGGCATCAGCGATAGTTCATCCTGACTGAGCTGCGGGTTCTGCAGTTATGAGCGTGTTTTGGAACCTGGCCATCCTTCTCAAGGGTATCAGCCGCCCGTCTCACCAGTCTCCACCCTCCCAGAGTGTTCTGCTCACCTTCTTTATCCTTTTTCGAGGCTGGACCCAGGTCCTTAGTCTGGACAGGGCTCACGTGCCTGTGATCCAGTGAAAAGCCTGTTCCCTTCATTGATTGGCCATCATTGGGTCTCCAAAAAGTTCCATCCATTGCTCCACACGTCTGGGGCCTTCACTGCAGTTCCTGAGGCCTTCAGTATTACTTGGCAATATCCTTGCGGGTTCTGTAACTCTTGTCTCCCACCGGCGTCCTAGTGTCTTAGAGTGCACAGCATTGGAATAGAATGACCGACAGTAGCCATGGAGCGCAGTGAAGCCTGGGGCCAGGCGCTGGCTCTTTGGCGCACGGACACAGTGGAGCACGGTAATCACAGCTAAACCTCCATGTCCACCCAGCGCAGCCTCTTACCCAAGGAAGAAATCTTTATTTAAAGATGTAGGGATGTTTCCCCAGGGTCATCCAGGCGAGTAAAAGATGCAATGTGGTCTCTATGAATGGTAGGGTGCACCCACACAGCGTTGGTCTACCTGCCCTGTTTCATGATATCGGCTGTCGATCAGAGCTCAGGGAACAAGTCGAGGGGAGAGCACACCAAACCTAAATACTTGAAGAACATTCCATAATTGAACCTGGAAATTCAAACTACAGAACAAAGATCTACCTGGGAGCAAAGGGCCACTGGACCAAGCCCTATGCGTGCAGTGTGCAGTATTCATCGGCGGGGTAGCTCTTGGGCCTGGGGCAACCAGGAAATTGGTTAGCTCCATCAGGAATAAAATAGGCCTGGGCATCATTTTCATTACCTCCGTATAATTTGGTATAATCCTTGGAACTTCATATTGTGGAAATTGCATGCAATGCCTGAGATTATGCTGTAAAGCCGCCTTGCACAAATAAGATGTCTGTTTAGGGAAAATGTTCTTGTAGTTGCATGGAAGCAACACAAACTATACACAGCAATAACTTGAGCGGCTCGACCGCGAGCAGCATTTCTTTAACACAGGCACCGATTAAAGGACTCAAGGCCATACAGTCGTGGCTCGCATGACTCGCGGCTAGGGGGTGAGTGGTGGGGTCACGCAAAGGGGAAGGGGGTTTAAAAAAAATTAAAAATTAAACCTACCTTACTGGGTCCCATGCCGCCTCTGATCCGGGTTCTGAATTGTACATAATGTCTCACCAAGTTTGCTGATGTCAGTCCCTCTGCAGCAATCGTAAGAGACTGGGCAGACTGGGCTCCGCTCAAGTGTATCCGAATAAATATATTGGTTTGTATTCTCTACTAGTAAATAATCAAAATAGGGAGTGAAGAGGTTATGCCTGGAAAGCAAAAGAGGTGGATACGTCCTCTCTGGTCAATATATGAGAAACAAAAGGGATCCACCCCTGAAAAGATATGTAACTGTGTTCTCCCAAACTAGGTGTGTCTCCTACGGTGGTGAGAAGGACACAGCTTTCTTTAAATACCCCTGACACACCAAAATGGCCCTTGGTGTCATGCTTCATCATAGGGGTCTTCCCGCCCTGCTGTATTCTCTACTGTCTGACCGACTCTTCACTTGTATGGAAGGCTGAGAGGTGGTCGTGAGTGACCCGGGTGACTCTAATCGGGTCGCTTCCTTCAGTTGGCACCCGAACAGGGACTCTATAGGGGGAGTGACCCATCCCCTCCTGAGGACGGGTGGGGAGGTTGAGGCCATCGTCGGGTTGGGCGGATAGATCAGGGATCCCTGCACAAGAGAGTTCCTGTACTCGCAGCTGCCCCTTCTGTCCCGTCAGACAGTGCCTTGCCCAGCGGTCATCCCAACAGGGGTCCCGAACGGCGAAATCCTTGGATCTGAGTGGAGAATACATTTGTTTGACCTGCATACATCAGGTGAGTTTGTTTTGGTTCTTTGTGGATATGGTACCATTTTGGTTTGTATTTGGTACAGTCTGAGGACCAATTTTGGGTGAAAAGTGTGTGCAAATACTTTGCCAGGCATAAGTAGTGAATTTGTTTTCGTTTGAGAATGCCTGGAATAAGTAAACTGATTTATTTGTGCTGGCATTGTTGTTCTGCTGATGCTCGACTTGAGGAGAGTCAGCCCGCGCCTCCAGAAGGCACTCTGAATTTTGATGTGAAGCATGGCCTTGGACCTATTATGTTTAGTACACTGTGGCACAAATATACGAGGGACAATGGCGAATTGCAGTGGCCTTTGATGGGCACTTTTAATGAGTAAAAGATCGAGTATTTACAAGAACAGTTGTTTAGAAAACGAAGTAGACAGTCTATGTTTGATTCCTTAGAATGTGGCAAAAAGCAGCTAAACAGAGGTGAATGAAAGCAGAGGAAGAGGCCCGGAAAGGGAGAATGCAGACGTTAACTCAGAAGGCCGTAGCATATGACAGGGAAAAGCAGGAGAAGGGTATTGAATGTGAAGATAGAAGGTTTCGATTGCAGATTGATAAATCTTATGTGGCCCAAGAAGAAAATGATACTTTTGTGGAAGAATTGTTAGACACTCGACCCCCACCTCCATATGTCCCGCAGAGGATATACTCCGCTATTCCCTCACAGTCCCAGTCACCCTTTTCTTCTGCCTCTGCTGGTTCTGCTCCTGCTACTGTTGATCAGACTGCTTTGACCACTGCACCCCCTGTCTTTTCTTTGTCCTCGCCGTCTGTGGCAACTATGTCCGTTAGCACTCCTGCCCCAACCATTGTTTCAGCGTCCCCCTCGCCAGTTCTTACACGTGCAATGCAGCCAGTAGCGACGCTAGTGCCTGTCACTTCCGTTGCTACTCCCACCGTGTTCGTCACTCCTCTGACATTTCTGAGTAGTGGGACACCAGTACGTGGATTTGAGGATAGAGACTGGACGAAGTTTAAGGAACGTATGGGGGTGTTAGTATGATCAGATGTGGGAGACGAAGAGAGACGGGTCATGGCTAATCAGGCTGCCCAGAGGGCTCGTAATCTCATTTACAGTGTGGAGGATGTTTGGGGAACAATGCAAGGTTTGGAGCCCTTTATACAGCAGCATGCTCTTACGCACATGTCGGCGACTTTGATTTTTCTTTGGCAGCAGTGTTTTCAATTAGAAGCACCTAAAATTTTACATGATTTTAGAGATCGTGTGTATGTTAGTGACTTGAGCCCAGAACAAGTTTTTAGTAATGTCATGCCAATACTAGCCTACAGAGGAAGATTGCATGACAACAGTCCCAAGACGGTGACTCAGTTTCCGATGCAGGAGGTTCATCCTATATACCGCCCAGAATTAGCAGAAGTGCAAGATGGCCGTGGTAATGTTATATGGGGCAGAGAAGCGGCACATTTTCAGGAACAATGGGTTTAGACTCTGTGGTAAAAAAGTGAAGTTTTGTCTCTTAAGACTCATTTGCCTGATCCAAGGAAGAATCCAACCGCCTAATATAAAGAATTGACTGAAGCCGCCTCCTCCACTGTGATGACTCTGGCTGATATTTAAACATTTTTGGGTCTTCTTTTTCTGGTTGATATTTGGAGACAGCTGCATACTCAAGACCATGTTGCAGAGTTGGGGGGGGGGTACGTGGGACCAAATTAAAGTATGGGATCAGGAACGGAAGCCAGGCGATAAGCCTAGAGCAGAGATACTTGCTTTGCCAGGCCGTATCATTATGTATATGCGTTCTCTTATCCCTGCAAGAAAAGTTGATTGTGATGAGTTAACAGCTTGTTAACAAAAGAAAGATGAGAGTATGTCTAATTTTTTTGCTCTTTTGAAGATATTTTCCTATATTACAGTGGGCATGATCTGTCTATTGAGGGTGGTGTTCGGTTGTTTGTTAAAAGATTTGGTTCTTATTTGCTTCCTGAGATTGCGACTCGATTGAAGGCTTCCAAAAGCAGCTGGTCCAACTCTGCCCCTTCTGTTATTTTAAATATGGCACAGCACTATGAGCATAGGGATACTGAGGAAAAGGAGAGGACAGAGAAAAAGCATATGGATTAGAAGACAAAGGTGTTGTTGCAACAGGCTTTTAGAGGGAATGATAGAGGACGTGGTGGTTTGGCCCTACAGCTTCCACGCACTAGTAGGCAGCCCAACGCTACGCCTCTGGGTCTGAATCAGTGTGCATATTGTAAAGAGGAGGGACATTGGTCTAGCAAGTGTCCTGTGCTTTTGCAGAAGGTGGCGGTCCCTAAAGGACGGGGTTCCCGTGGAAGGGGTCGTGGAGTTGGTGGGGCAGGCAGGGCTCAGAACACTGCAGCCTCGCAGAGTTGTTCTGATAATAATTACTTTGATGAGCCTCGGGATGGACAGTACTGCCACGATGATTATAATGTGGATGAAGTGACAGGAATGTCTTACACCTAGGACAACCAGGGATAGAGTGGGGGACCAGTTCCGATACCTGTGAATCAACGTGTCCCTTATGTCACAGCGGAACTGCACGGTTCGACAAAGGACTTTTTACTGGACACAGGTGCGACAAAAAGTTCTGTTGCTCGAAATATGGTCCCTGGAACAGCTCCGTCCAGCCATAACAATGTTTCGGTAGGTTTTTCTGGTGTACCGGTTGTAAGCCCCATTTCAAGACCCCTTGCGATGACTATCTGTCCTTTCACTATGGATTCACCATTTTTGCTGACATCTAACTGTGGTGATAATTTGAGGGGTTTAGATTTGTTAAAGAAACTGCATGCTATGATTTATTGTTCCCCAGCAGGTGTCTATATGACAATGGGTCTAGATGTGGTGTGCGCTAAGCAGTGTTTGTCTAAAGATGCACCCCTTCCTGTTGAATTTCAAGATGTGCCACCCACTCTGTGGGCAACAGATGACACAGACGTGGGATTGTTGCAGATATCGCCTGTTTTGATATGTGTTAAGGATGGTGCTATTTTACCTCGTATCCCCCAATACAAAATACCGCAGGCAGGAGAGCGAGCCTTATTGCAAATTGTGCAGGATTTGATTAAGAAGGGAGTGGTTGAGGAGACAACAGCTAATGTTTGTAATAGCCCTATCCTTCCCATTCTTAAGCGGACGCCCTCAGATTCTCTTGATGACCATGAAGATGTTTATCGTTTTGTGATTGACTTGAGTGAAGTTAATAAAATAGTGATTCCCCAGTTTCCGGTGGTTCCCGACATCACCAGTCTTTTGATGATTCCCTCTTCTGCTAAACTCTTTTCTGTCATTGATTTGTAAAATGTGTTCTTCAGTATTCCTATTCATCCTGATAGCAGATATCAGTTTGGGTTCACCCTAGCTAGTAAAATGTTAGGTTCTGTTGCGCCCCTCAAGGCTATACAGAGAGTCCGAGTATCTATGGTCAGGCATTGAAAGGTCAGTTGGACTCCTTGTCGCTCCCCACAGTTAATATGTTGCTACAGTATGTCGATGACTTGCTCATCGCTTCAGATACAGAACAAGGTTGCAGAGACAGTACTGTTAAATTGTTGTTGCATTTAGCTCAGTATGGCCATAAAGTATCCCTTTCAAAATGTCAGTATTGTCGACAGGAGGTCACCTACTTAGGTCACCTACTGTCGAGGAGGGTAGGAGATTGACCCTGGAGCGTATTAGTACAATTGTTCAAATGCCAGTTCCACAAACCCAGAAAGATGTACTCGCTCCTGTTTAAATTACCAGATGGCACAACAACTGCTGCGTATGCTATTACCACGCTGCGTACGGTAGTTGAGATATCACCAGTTCCCTATCAGTCAGCCAACCTGCCGAGCTCGTTGCCCTAATACGAGCTTTCGAATTAAGTGAGGGACTGGTTCTCAATATTTATACTGACAGTCAGTACGCCTTTGGAGTCGTGCACAATTTCGGGTGACTCTGGGCAGTGAGAGGATTTCTCACTTTGCATGGTGCCAGGATCCAACGTGAGCACCTTAACTTGAGGCTTTTTTCTGCTTTGACACTCCCTAAGAAATTGTCAACAGTAAAGTGTAGCACCCACCGGAAAGTCATTGATGATGTAGGTAAGGGGAACGCTTTTGCAGATCAGACAGCTTAGGAAACAGCCCGGACCTAAATGAAAAGAATGTTTGTAGCAGGCCCCTCTAGGTGGGTGTCTGCAGACACCATGTTTGAGGATAAACTTGAGAACATGAAGGAGATACAAAGTGAGGCCACAGTAGAGGGTTTAGCAATGGGGCAAGACAGTACAGCACAGTTGAACTATGATGGATGGTGGATTGAAAAGTCAGGGAAGCAGAGATGGATGTTGCCAGATGCCTATGTTCTTCCTGTAGTCACGATGGCTCATGGCCCAGCCCATATTAGTGCTAAGGGTATTTGCAAGTTGTTAGACTGTGTGTGGCAGAATGATGACATTTCAAAATCAGCTGCACATTTAGTGAAGCACTGCATGGTGTGCATGATGCACAAACATGGGAAGGCTACTCCTACACCACCCGGTAATTTGGAACCACACACTTTCCCTTTTGAGGTCATCCAGATGGATTATATAGAATTAGATAGTTGCAATAATTTGAAGAATGTTTTGGTGGTTGTTTGTGCATTCAGTAAGTGGGTGAAGGTTTATCCCACTAAAGATAATACAGCGTTACGACTGCAAAGGTACTCCTGAAGGAGTTCTTTCCTCGTTTCAGCTTGCCCTGTTTGATCTGGAGTGATACCGAAAGCCATTTTAATGCAAAGGTCATTCAGTTAATTTGTGATGGTTTGCACATAAAGCAGAATTTTCATGCTGCAAATCACCCACAGTCAGCAGGTTTAGTTGAGAAGTACAATGGTACTCTCAAACTGAAATTGGCAAAGATTCAGGAAAGTACAGGTTTGCAGTGGCCAGATGTTTTACCATCAGCTCTTTTGTCGACAAGAACAACAGCACATTCTAGGACAGGATTGTCATCATACGAGGTCGTGTTTGGATGCCCGGCAAATGTCTGGGGCGTCCCGCGACCCCATCGGTTCTCAGATATTTAATACCCGTTATTGATTGAATACCTTTGCCAATTAACTGAAAAATTGCGCTCTATTCACTAACAGATCAGTGGGTCTCTGCCCGCTACAACAAAGGGTCCCAGACATGACATTTGACCTGGAGATTTTATGCTCATAAGAAATTTTCAGCGAAAGAAGAGTTTGGAGCCACGCTAGAAGGGACCAGAAAAGGTCCTTCTGACTAGGCGTACTGCAGTCAAGAACACTGGCCGAAAGAATTGGGTGCAAGGCACTCATTGCAAAAGAGTGCCTTTGCCTTTGCCTTATGACCAGTGGATCAAAGAGGGAGTAGGGGACTTTGAGTGTGAGATGGTGACTCAGTTTGCCCCCTTCAGTGATGCTAAACTGACCTGGATGCAGACGGATTCAGAGAATGATAAAGTGCTGAATGCAGCAGTTCCAACGGAGATCCGAGCTATCCAGGAGCCCCTTTTTGTTGATCCCTCTGTGCCTGGAATCACGAGGTACAATCTGCGAGGAACAGTGCACCAAAGGAGAAGTCAGATTAGCCAGGGATGGACTGTGTAAGTTAGGGTGTACTTTGCTGTAGTACCAACGGAGTTAGTTTAAAGTGATGTCAGATTTGTGCACTGTTTTGACATTGGACAGGATAGATTGAACGTTCTTCCCCTTGGAGGGGGGTGCATTAGCCTGAGCGACATGGGATTGATCTTGAGCTTAGGACTGAGCAAGCTCCACTGCTAGTGCTCAAGAGCGCCAACGTTTGATGAACAATAGGAGGCTCTGACGGACGCTGGGAACACTTACCTTTACTATAATTTTTGTTGCATTTCTTTCCTCGCTTCATAATCCATCCCTTTGGTCGGCCTATTGATGAGAAGGAACAATCATTTGCGCCAATGCTTTTAGCATGGGGTTGGTCGACAAAGAGTAAAATAGTTTGTATATTAATTATTGTGATTGCAATATTGACAATATTTGGAATAACCTGTTTTCTAGAAGATAACTTTCCTGTACATTCCTTGGCAGGTACAACCCCCACACCTCCTGAACACACATTTTTGTTACTCTAGCCCCACACAAAGCAGCACAAAGGCAGTCCTACACGGACAGTGTATTTATTCAAATGTTGCATCATACTCTCAATGCGTCCAATACAACTAATTGTTGGGTTTGTGGGTTGCTCCCTTCGGTCACTCATAAGAGTGACAATCTGTTGTCTATGCCACTGTCATATATTGGCAGCTGCGAGGGCTGGTATCAATTGTTTCGACTGGTGTACTTCCAATTTCATCTTTCTACTTTGGATATGGCATGCACTGATTCTCACACTGCGGATAAATATGTACGCTTCTATCAAGGGTTTGCCCCCATGGGACCTGCAGGACAAGGGACTCTGGGGACAATGTCCTCAAAGTCTTTTATGAAAACGTACCATAGAGTAAAGGACAATGCCTGGTTTCGAATGGAAATGGCTGATTTTCAACGGTTTATCACCTCTGAGTACTTCCAATCCTTCCGAAGTGGAAATCTTCTAGAAAATAAACTGATACCTGTGCCAGTGGTCAATAAGACAGCTCATTTTTGTGTCCAGGGGACTGGGGAGATAAAGGTGGATGAGAGTGAATGTCATTTCACCTACTGAATACAACTAATAGTCCGCCCTACCCCATAATGTCTATTTTGTCTGTGGGTCACAGGCTCACGCCTAGCTCCCGAGGGGATGGTCAGGCACATGTTATCTTTCCTTCCTCTTTCTCCCTGTATATGTTGGCCCGTCTAATCATCACAAAACTCATCTGGTGCAACATAGAAGTGCATTCCTGGCCTGAGTAAGAAGGGTTGTTGACACAAAGGATATAGATCAGACAGACACTACCACACAGCAATTTGGAGATGCTATGAAGGGCCTGTTACCTTTTTGGGGCCCCATGGCAAATAGCCATCAAGTTCGTCAGTTAACTAGAGTTGTTGAAGCAGTTATTAATGCAACTGGTGGGATAATGAAAAATGTCACTGTTGAGCTCCAGGCTACGAGATTAGTCACTTTGCAGAACAGGATGGTGTTAGACGTTATCCTTGCAGATCGGGGAGAAGCCTGTCATGTCATAGGCAGCAGCTGTTGTGTTTACATACCTGATAACGCTCCCAATGTTTATTCAGCTGTATAGAAATTACATAGGATATTGGCTGAGATACACCAAGAAGAAGGTACTTGGACTCTGTTGGGGTGGTTGTCAAACACATTCCTATCTTGAGGTTGGAAGATTCTCACTTTCTTGGCTTTGGTTGCCGGTATTTTCTTTACTTGTTGCCTCTGCGTACACTGTCTCCCAGCTTGTTGCACCCATTGCGTCAATGTTCTCATCCCCAAACAAAACATATCAGTTCATGATACTAATGCCGCAATAATGTTACAAAAGAATATTGATGATTTGATGCAGATAGATGAGAGTATTTTTGAGAACTACTGACGGTTCTTGTCTTTGGAACTGTTATACTTTTCTTGATAATAACAACACATGGTTAGCTCATGCTAAAAGGGGGGTCAGTTAGAATGAAAATGTTTTTGCTGTGTTGATTATGTATTGTTTTATGTAAGTTAGCTTTCGCAGCACCATTTTATGTTTGGCTGCCATTTTGAACCATGATCGAAACTAATATTGTCCAGCAGTGGGCACGGACAGAAAGACCTTGAGCAGGAGATAGTGTGTGCCCGGTCTCAGGATCTAAACTTGTCCTGCTGTATTTCTTTGTGTAGCTGCATCTGCCTGAAAAATTCCACTGTAGGCGTGCCTTCTCTAGTTCTGAATTGTAAATAATTTATCAGCATGTTTACTGATGTCAGTCTCTCTGCAGCAATCTTAAGAGACTGAGCAGACTGGGCTTCGCTCAAGTGTATTTAAATATATATATTGGTTTGTATTCTCTACTGTCGGGTCACTTCCTTCACATAGAAAAAATCTAGAGTGCGCATGACTGCTCTGGTCGGCCCCATAGGGCTGACCAAACAGTCAGGGCCCGTAACATTGGGCAAGCCATTGCTCCCCGACCCGCCCACCCCCAACCAGGCATACCACTGCTTTTTTGCAGCCCGAGAAGCAGCAACATAAAATGATATTAAAAATACCATTTTATGTTGCTGCTTCTCGCACTGTGAGAAAGCAGTGGGGGGACGCCCCTCTGCCCTAATGGAGGAACTGCCCCTGAAGCCATATTGCGTTAACTTTTTTACTTAATTGGACTATTCAGGGAAATTTTGAGCGAGAATGCATAAAAAGAAATAATCATTTTGTAAGCACTTTGTAAGGATATGGCAAAAAGATTATAACCCAGAAGACCAACTCACCTATGAGGCAGTACTCAAGGAATACTATGCAAAGGTCAACGTAGAGAAAAAAGGCTTCTTTGAGAATTTTGTTATGAATCTGATAAAACATCTAAAGACATTTTTAAAAACTTTTCTAAATCCATAGGCCACCACGAAATACCAACAATCCGTTGCAAATTGGACCAACCAAATGGCAGAATTTTGTCATGAGAAAGTAGTTTCTATTCAAGGCACCCTGGGGACATGCCACAGGATGACACCTGTGCTACTGAGATAGATGCTTGCCCTAGGATATCTCTGAGCAAAGCCCCCTCACTCCACTGCTTCTCTCTCATGTCCATGGACGAGTCCCTATCTGCCATTAAGTGTCTGAAGTTGCGATCTCCCGCCGATCTTTGCATGCCCCATCTCTTGGACAAGAGCGTCTCAGGCCATCAATCCAGTGGCCAATAACGTCCAAAATGCATCTCTGGTATCGGAAGAATGCCTCTGAAATGGAAACATGCTAAAATCCTCCCACTACTCAAAAATCCGTCCACCGACTACAAGGTCCTGGCCAATTACAGACCTATTTCTCTTCTCCCCACCTTTTCAAAAGTGCTTGAAAAACATGTTAATCTACTTATCTCAGGTTACCTTGAAAGTAACAATTTGCTGCACCCCAGTCAACTGGGTTTCGGAGCAAGCTATAGTATGGAAACAGCCGTGCTAGAGGTAACAGAATACATTATGGACAAGCTTGTATGCGGGGGCAGGGCCGTCTTAATCATACTGGATCTTTCGGCAGCTTTTGATACCGTCCCTTATGAAAGACTATTGGATCGCATCCATAACATCGGGATTGGTGGCTCGGCATTAAAGTGGCTGACCTCCTTCCTGGACAATAGAAGCTAAGAAGTATGCACTCTCCCGTTTGCCTCCCCTATACACAGCTTGAAGGTGTGTGTCCTCCAGGGCTCTGCACTGAGCCCAATGTTTTTTAATGCTTTTTAATGCTTATCTGGCTCCTCTCGCCGTTCTTGCTGAATCATATGGAGCTAAAGTGAAATTGTACCCTGACGATCCGCAGCTTCTCATCACCTGTGATAAAGGGGCGGAATTTGAGGATGAAATCATCAAAACATGTCTATCTAAAGTGTTCAACTGGTTGGCCATCAACCGACTAAAATGCAACCCAACAAATCTGAGATTGTTTTCTGTGTTATGCAACTTCGACTGAAGTTTGGAGTTTGTGGTGGCCCCAGGGTGTCCCGGGTCACTCCTCAGAGCTCAGTAAAAAAATTTGGATTAAGATTGATATTGTGCTGTCCCTGGAACCCCAAATTCAATCTCTGGTGGGCACCTGTTTTGGGCTACTACACACTCTGAAAACATTCTTGCCACTCCTCTCTGTTAATTCTAGGAAAACAGTGGTGCAGGCCTTGATCTCTCAGACTCGATTATGGTAATGTCCTGTATCTGGGTCTGCCTGAATATCCCTTGAACAGGTTACAAATTGTTACAGACCGCTCTGGGTCAAGGCTGGGCGCGAACCCCTCGCCCTCCTCCGGGACTTTCTAGACCCTCCACGCAGGCGGCTGCCTCATCGGAGGGCGAATCGGAGGTTGGGTCGGCCCTGGCGGCGCCGCATGGCTCGGCGGACAACCTCGGTCGTATACTGGGCCGAGGCTGGCGGAGGGCTTCATGTCACTCCCCTGGTCCTTCTCGTCCCTCCATTCCGCCGTCGCCCCCTGTCTACTGCGACTCCGGCCCCGCTCCGGTCCCCGGTGCAGTGTGACTTCGAGGAGCCCTATCCAGCATCTCCTTCGGCACAGGTTGACGTTACCGCTCTGCCTCAGGCGGCGGACTCTACGGCTCCTGACAGGCGTCAAATTGCGGATTCGTCTTCGGACGCTCCCTCTTCTCAGGAGGCTGCCTGCATATTGGTGTCGTCTTCCCAGGAGACTGGCCGCCGAGTGGTGTCTTTTTCACCGGCATTGTCGAAGGGTGGCTCCCCGCCGTTTCTGAGGCCGTGGTGTTCGCTGGAGGAGCGGCAGGTCCCCCATTCCTCGGCTCCTCCTCCCTTCCAGGTCTGGCCCCTACCTGTTCCACTTGGCTTGGGGAACGGCCGCCTTAGTCTGTAGCTGTCGCCCACGGAGGAGCTGCTTTCTCTGCCGCGGGGCCCTACAGAGACGGGTGCGGCCTTTGCTCACGCGGTGTCCACGGCTGTGGATATTCTGCGCATTGGGTGATCCGATTGCTCATTTTCCGGGGGATCATATCTTGGAGGTTCTCCACCAGGGCTCTGATGGGAGGGAGATCTTGCTTCCCTTTGAGGGTTTGCTCCTTTCGTCCCTGACGGGGGCTTGGGGGCGTCCTGCCTCCGGGGATCCGGTGCCTCAGCACCTTCTACACCGGCACCTTCCGGCGCTGCGTGACCCTGCGTGTCTTTCCCTCCACCCCCCTGCCACCAGTCCTCTTTTGTGGACTGTCTTTCCCTCCCTACCGCTGCTGTTGACTCCGCCCTCCCGGGAGGCCCGCTGGCTGGACTCTTGGGGGCGCAATATGTTTGCCTCGAACAGCGCGGCCCTGCGGGCCCTGAACACCTTGTGTGTCCTGGCTAGGGCCTCCTCTTGTCTGTGGGACTCGGTTGAGTCTTTGGGGTCCGCAGCTTCTCAGGAGACTGTTCAGGTGGACTTACGGTGTCATGAGTTGGATGGCCGGGAACTAGCGGGGTTTATCCTTCACTCCGCTCTGGACATCTCGGAGGTGCTGGGCTGGGCCATGGCTTCCTCAGTCGCTCTCCGTTCCCCTGCTTGGCTTCGGGATGGCGTCTCCCCCGAAAATATTCGGGAACGGCTCATTGAGCTCATGTTTGATGGTAGCCTATTGTTCCATGCCCCAGCTGACTCCGCCATCCAAAGGTTCCTGGTGGGGCTCTGTCCTCCTCCCCCCTATACTCCTCCTCCTCCTCCTTCTCCTCCTCAGTGATTAAGGAGTTGAGCTGGTTCTGGTCCTTCTTGGGATGGTCGCTCTTGCGGTGGAGTGTGTTTTCTGGCCATTGAGTCCTCCTTGTGGGGACTTTGGCAATGTTGACTGCTGGACGGCCCTTGTTCACTGTGTGTGTGTTTTTTGATAGAACTGTTACGCAGACTTGGCCCAGAGATTATGGTTTCTGTTTTTGTTTGGGCTGATTGTCAAGCCGTTTGCGGGTTGTTTTCCCTGTGGCTCTTTTGATTTTCCTCTGTTGCGGAAGTTCTTCCAAAGAGGGTTCCCATGTCTTGGGACTTAACGTACTCTATGTGGGGTAGTGGTAGCTGTTATACAGCTTGCGCTCTGCTGGGGAGTTCTGGTGACCCTTTGGTGCCTGTTCTCCGTGGCGTTTCTGTATGTTGCTTTGCTTCTTGAGGGCATGTGCACGGCCCCTCGTGGGGGGTGTGTCCGGCCCTTCCCTCTTCTCCCTGCTTGGGATAATTCTGTGGCCACACTTGTCAGGTGTTCGCCACTCGGTCTTCCTGGGGCCCTGGGCTGTTTTTTTCTTGTTTCTGGTGGCTTGTCTGTTAGCGCCGCTCTGGTTGGCCTGTTGCCTTCCATCTGGTGTGGCTTAGCCTTCTTTTCCCTTGTTTCCTTGGGCCCTCTGGGCTCTCCCCCTGGCTTGGAGGGAAGCTTATTGCCTAGAAGGGGTGTGGGGTACTTTGGCCTCTATGGCTTGGCCCTTGGTTCCTCTATTGTGAGTGTGAAGGCCACCCCCCCTTTTTATCTTCTTCCCCCATCCCTCTGGGGTCAGTGGTGTTCTGCTTGTGGGGGGCTCCTCTTGCCTGGGAGGGGCCGGGTTATTGCCCGGTCCGCAGGTCTGGTCCCCTGTGTGACCCTCTGTCCTGTTATGGCTGGGGGGTCCTTTTGCAGACCCTCCTTCCCGGTGGGTATTGCTAGGGTATCTATTCTATGTGAAGGAATCTGCGGCTAGTAGTCTCTATCAGATGTACGAGTTACTTCCCTTCGGTAACAATGTATCTGGTAGAGACGATTCTAGCTGCAGATTCCTTCACAGCCCGCCCTTCCTCACCGTTCTGCGAGGACCCGTGGGTTGGTCTCGGCACTCGCCTCCTGGTGGAGGGCTGTATTTCTTGTGAGTGCATTCCTTTGCTCTTGGCGGGTTGCTCCATCTTGTTGCTGTTCCTTCCTTCCCTTGGTTCTCTGGAGGATGGGGTTATGGTGCTCCTGTGCCCTGCTACTCGGGCTGCTCCAGGTTTGGGGGGATTTTACCTTCAATCTCGGCCCTCCCTCCCTTCCTCTTGCTGCTGGGAGTCCCTGCCCCTCTGCTGTCCTCTGTCTGGGGGTCACCTGGCCATGCCCTGCCCTTGTTCCTTGGAGGATGGTTGGCCTCTCTACTGGGGTGGCTTGGAGGATTGTTGTTGTTGTTGTCCTGTCTGTTCTGGGGCTGGCTCCCCTTCCCTATTTCCGGGTGGGGGTTGTAGGTAGGCCTGGGCTAAAATTTCGTTCCGTTTGCGGAAATTGCGATAATTTGACATTTTCGCGTTCCGCGGAAAGCGCGAAAATGTCAAAATTTCCGCATTCCGCAGCTTTGCGATAATTTGATTCTCGCTCGCGCTGTAAAATAATACATTCTCGCGCGCGCGCCCGATCGTCTTACCTGAATCCCTGCGTTCGCCGACAAGTTTTCTTGATCCGGTCGCGTTCTCCATGAGATGTTGTATTGTTTTTAGCCATTTGCGCTGTCTCGCGACAGTTTGCGCCCGCAGTGACGTCATGTGTCGCGCTATAACGTCTTTCTTCTCGCGATCATGCACCGCGAGACAACTGAAAACAAGATGGCCGCGCCCGCGAGCAACCGCATGGGTAAGTTGGCGAGCCGCAACCATGCAGAAAATCTCGCGAACATGCGGGATAAAAACTTCCGCATCTTCGCGATATTTCCGCGTGTTTGCGATAACTTTTTACATTTTCGCGATAATTTGCGAAAGTGGATTTCGCAAATTCCGCCCACCCCTAGTTGTAGGCCTGCTACAGGTGTCCTGCCTTTACATATGTTCCCTGTCTCCGGGGGAGGGGGGGGAAGGCGGTTACATGCTGGCAGGGTGGCTGCTCGGGGCTCTGCTCTGTTCTTTATTCCGCCCCTGCCTTTGGAGGCTGCAGTGTTGCACCCCTCCTCATGGTGTCGCTTGTCTCCATTCTTTGTTTCTACTCTTTCGCACACTGTTCCCCTGCTTCCACAGTTTCCCTGGTGGCTCCGCGTTGCGGCGCGGAAAAGTTCTCCGAAGAAAACTGACGTAGGCGTGCAGGGGTGGGGCTTATGTGATCTCGCTGACGTCACGTACGCGGACAATGTCTAGGCGCAGGGATGCTGTGGCAAAAAGTTTCCGTATCCAGTCTCACGCCTAGGGATAATTCTATGTGAAGGAATCTGCAGCTAGAATCGTCTCTACCAGATACATCGTTACCGGAGGTAAATAACTCGCACGTTATTCAGCAAATGAGGTAATTCCGTTCAGTCTCCTGTGTTGCAGAGAAACTGCTACCAGCACCGGACACTCCCTGGAGTAGGCGTGTGCTTTATAAATGACATTTCATTCATACATCATTTTGATAGGGCAGTGGATGTTTTTAATTATTCATTATTTTATTCCATTTTCTACGAGTATTGATATTAGTCTGCAGTACACGCTTGTAGTTTTTGATTAACTTATTCATTTTTTACCTGACCCCCATGTGCCTCCAAGGGGTACCAGGTATTATTTCTAATTAATGTATTCCATTGTGACCTGCCTCCTATAGGGGCTCCCTGCCCAGAAGGGACACAAATTAATTTTATATATGTTTTATTTTTGCCTGACTCCCATAGGGGGCAGAGCGGCCCTTGAGCTACTCCAACTATTTATTATTTAATTTATTAGATTTTTGCCTAACTCCCGTAGGATCCCCATGGGCCCTGCAGGGACACCAGGTATGTTTATATTAATTTATCAAATATTTGTCTGCCTCTCCCACAAGGGGCCCATGGACCCTGGAGGGACACCAACTCTTAATGATTTATTTAATTTTTGCCTGTCCTCCTTACCTCCCGTAGGGACACAGGGACCTTGGAGATTTGTCAAATTAGTAATTACTTACATTGTTTGATTATCAGTTTTTTGTCTGTCTCATCCTGCCACCCATAGGTGCCCCATGGGCCTTGGATGGACAGCAGGTATCTTTTAATTTAACCGTGTTTTTAATAAAATTGTTGCGATGGCAATGGGGATTACTTATAACATGCATGGCATTGAGAAGAACTGCCAAGTCTTACTCTCTCCTTTCTTATTTGTCATTACCTGCAGGTGCGCGAGAGGCTACTTACCCACTGAGACAGAGAGAAGTCAGGGAATTAGCCGGCACGGGAGTCCAGAGAGTACCCTCTGCTAAGTGCCTCTGCTCATTCTGCCAACCACACAAGAAGTAAAGAAGAAGAAACCAACGAAGGAGGTTCCTGCCAAGAGCATGGCCAGTGAAGGGAAGACGTCTGCTGCCAGGACCACCACTGGCATCAAGCCCTCATCCTTTTTCTGGCTGCACAGTGCACCTACCGCAGCCTCCATCATGCAAGAAGAGGCTGGGGGGGATCACCCATGGGTCAACTGTGCCACTCCATAGCCAAGCAGATGACTCTCAGCGCTGCAGTGACCGCCGTCTTGGAGACCAACCATGAGTCTGAAATCTGACTGTCCCAGTAGCAATAAGAATCTTCATAGGAACCACCATGGCAAATGCAGGCTGCTACACCTGATCTTCCGGAGGTTGGAGCAGAGCAAGCACTGAGATTTCTGCTCAGCAGGATGTTGGGACTGCTCGTCCATTGGAAGCATCGTCTTCACAATCTCCTGCATGGAACAGAAAGAGCACTGCACCGTCTTCTCCAAGCTCTCCTTATGATGACTGTGACATGGATTGGACCCGACCGAGATTCGCCACCAGAGAAAAGGAAAAAGGAAGGTGTGAGAATTTGGCCTGGCATATGCTGGTCACTAGTTATAGTGGCCACCTTGCACCAGTCCAATTCGACTCTTATGGTAGATAGGTTTAAGAAAACCTTTTAAAGAAAGCTATCCTAGTGGTAGCTGTGGAGAGCAGCCTTCAGGCTAAGTCTCTGAGGAATGTAAAGCAGCTTGTTTCACCTTGTAATCTCTTGAATTACCAAATGAAAGGACACCACACAGGTATATATATCAAATATATATGTATTTATTTCTAGACACACTCTACTAATCTCTTTATGGGTTTAGAAGCCAGGTACACATTCAAATGTCAACGTTTCACAATGAATTAAGCACAAATATGGCTGGAGCCCCAGGGGTGTACCAGACCATATACTAAAAAAATGGGTTAACAAAGTCGACTTGCAAAATGACAAGGCCTAGGGCCTGGGGAATCGCTGGGGCTTCACTACTGCAGTGTTAGCAGGTAAGTAACAAGTCCACGGGAGACGCGTGCAGTGTGTGAACACAGCCGCGGGTTCCCTATTGGTTTCAATGGAGCAAGTCGGGGTCTGAATTTTAAAGTTCTAGGGCACTTCGAGGAAGTCTACAAGCAAGCCACTTACAAGGTAAGTACTTCAAGGGCCAACACACACTAGGGCACCAGAGTGCACGAGTTACCTCACCCAGGGAAGCCGGGTGCATAGGTGTCTTTTGGTGTCGGGTCGAGTCGCTGTTTTCAATGGAGACCAAAGAAGACTTGCTGCTTGCGACGACGGGAGAAGTGTCCGATGGAATCCGAAGATGGATTGAAGATGTGGAAGACCTGAAAATTGAAGGGACAGTGTTCAAGGTCACTTGCCAGTGACCGGTGGCCAGCAAGATGGATGACCACAGATGTCGCGTTGATTCAGGTCGTCGATGGTGTTTTGACTCTTTGCTCACGAGGTCCAGGAGGGATCGACGATGACCAGCAGCTGGATTCGGAGTGTCCCACAACGTCTGCAGCTGATGACAGTGTTGGCAACCAGATTGGAGCCAACAAGCCTTGGCAACTGCAAGTCTCGTGTAGACTGAAGAAAGTCAATGGAGCAGACTAGCAAGATCTGATGGACTCACCCAGCAAGGGTAAGTGAGGGCGGGCCTGGAGCAACCAGGAGAGCCCTTTGAGTCAATAAGAAAGTCTTTGGGGGACCCACTAGCCAATGGGCAATTGATCACGAAGACGCCGCCTCAGGAAATGCTTCACAGGAGCCCACGATCACTCTGGACAGGGTAGGCAGCTGATTTGTGGTGCAAAACCTGCTGGAGGCTGTGGCCACAGATGGTCCAATGCACAAGTTCGTAGAACATTTTTAGGGTTTGCACTCGACAATATAGCATGGTCCCTGGGAATTGCTGTTCCTCGTCACTCGTGGGGTGCACTCGCCCCAGCTTCACTGGGAACTCACAATGGCCGTCAAGAAGTCAGGAAATCTACTTCCAGGGCAGCAGGGGCTTCGAACTCCGGCGGGAGCGGGAAAGTTTGCAACCGTTGATTAAGGTTTTTGGTGCCTGCCAAGCAGGGGAGTCACTCCTTGACTCCAAGGGAGATTCTTCTGTCTTCCAAAGGTAGTGGAACATCGAAGGGCCAGGATTGTTCTTTGTAGAGCGTCGCCCAGGGTTATCTGCTTTGCAATGGCAATGCTTGCTATCTTATAGTGAAGATAGGGAAGGGACTAGCTCTATGACCACTCCTCTAGGAGGATCAGGGTAGTGGGTGGTTACACCCACTTCCGTTTGTCCAGTTTCGTGCCAGAGCAGGGGCAGGTAGCCCCTGAACCGGTTTGAGCTGGCATATGCACAGAGGAGCCTACTGCTCCCCCAGTGCAGGACTTCAAAGCACTCTAGGAGTGCACCCACCCAGCTCCAATACACTAAATCCTGTCTGGGAGGTGGTGACACCTCCCTGTGACAGGATTCCTTTTGTTGGGCTTCCTCCACTGCGAGTTTCAGTCAGCAGTAGGAGGGCAGCCCAGTGTCTGTGCTGGTGGCATCCATTTTGTGATGCCAGGGCTCTTTTAGATTTCTACCGTTTAGTACAGTGGGTACATGTCATCCCCTCTAGAAGGGTGGGATCATACTCCCACACCAGTTGCTGGTGTGTGGGTATGATTCCAAGTTGTTTGACACCAAACACAACATGTTTTGATGCAGTCATTCCAAAGGTAGCATTTACCGCGAGGTTATAATGCACTTAAGAGTATATGGTTTAACCGCATCCACAAACAGCAGCAGAGAATAGACTCTGCCAGCTGCAGAGGGGTCCTGCTCATGCAGAAGCACCCCCTCACATAGGAAACCAAGCACCCTGCCCTTGGGATTGATAGGGCCTACCATAGGGGTGACTGATAGGTTTATATGTGTGTGTGTATGGTGAGACATAGGAACCTATACCTCAGTGAGGAGTGCTAACACTACCTCACACAGGCTGCAGTAGCAGGCCTGTCGTGTCAGATTGAGAATGCTTCCCAGGGGTGGCATAGTACATGCTGCAGCCCCTGGTAGGCCTGTGGAGTACCAATGCCCTAGGTACCTAGGGTACCATATACTAGGGGCTCATAAGGTACCACAGTATCCAATCACTAGTGCATCTAATATGCACACCAAGTTGTTTAGAGAGAACAGAGAGGCGGGGGCCCTGATTAGCAGGGACCCAGCCAGACTATAGCCAGAAACCAGTGTATACATCAGAAAAAAAGTGGGGGCAACATAAGTGCAGATCCTACTCTCCTACAGAAGGCTCCCAAAATCTTCGCAAGTGAGGAAGAAGATGAATCAGTGATGCTGCTGTGTGTGTGGAGTGCCGCAAACCAAGTGCAGATCACATCAATTCTACCGGCTCTGAGTTGCCATCTGTTTAAGACATCAAAATCCGGCTGCAACCACCACCCCTACCGCAGTCACGGTCCACCCTCCAGAAAGGTAATCACAACCGTCTACCTCCCCCTCAACAAGTTCTTCAGGCACTGGCTTGTAAAGAAAGCTCTCCTTCCAGTTTGGGACTTTGTTGCACTTAGGTCGCATGAGGAGCACATTGCAGAAAGCTCACTTTAGTCTTCTAAGTTGCCCCTTTAGTCTTGGTTTAGCCACCTGGACATTACGGGACTGGCTGTCAAGTGCTGCAGGTGATTGGCGATGCTCTGAAGAAAAGCGCTGTCCAGCCCACCTACCTCGCGAGACACATGTGGACCAGTTGTCAAGCATCAGATGGTATGTGCTTTACTGTACGCCGGTGCTCTTTCAAGGGGGTTGTGCAAACGCTAACCGCTGGTCTCGCTGTTGAAGATGCTTTTCTAGGAATTCGGCTCCAGGCAGCCGTTGCAACACTCCCCATTGAGAACTCACACACAGCTGCCAACATCATGGATGAATTCAATACTAAAATCTCTAAATGGTTTCAACCCAGAGGTCCTGGCACTGGATTTGGCAGTAATATTGTCAACGCCGCGGGGGATGGAGGATACTTCAGAGTCCTGTGTTTTCCGCATTGCATCAACCTTAATGTGGCCGACTTCCTCAACAAAAGAAGCAGCCGCTGACGACACGCTGCTCACCTGGCACATAAGTGCCACTTATTTCAGCCATTTGTTTAAAGCCCGGAAGCATTTGAGGATCATTCTTCGTGCCAATAGCGTCCCCGTAAGAGTCCTTGTGCGCATCGTGAGCTGCAACACCTGTTGGAGCAGTACACGTTGATCAAGGATGACGTAATATAAAGGAGGAGGGGTGCAACTATCAAACCCATGACCGTGGAGGTGGACAGACATGGACTAATGCAGATCCAAATGGTGGTGCCATTTAAGATTTTGACACAGGAAGTCAGCAAAGAGCGCAGTACGAGGAGCCGAATGAACGCGGTAATGCACCTGCTGGACGAACGTTTGCAATCGGCGGTGCACACATGTATCTGTGTCCATGAAGAAGCAGCCAGCTGAAGGGTCCATCTGAGCCATGGTACTGGATCGGCTGTACAAAAAAGCACTGGACAATTTCATTCCTTTCTCAACCTAGGATGTCTCAATTTACAAGAACTGGGTTGTCAGGAAAGGTGGAGACCTAGAAGAGAAGGGATTGCCAATCTGGGGCCACAGTAGAAGTGGACTGCTGCCTGGCAGGCCAACGATAGCCCATGCGCACTCTTTCTTTCACAATCTACACCCAAAGAAGCAACGGCTGCCGGTGGATTTTAAAGGTGGTGGGGCCGAAACGTAGACCTATGCATGAGCGAGCCTGAACGGAGGTTCTCCCTGCAAGAACATTTCGAAAAATGGAAATAGAGGATTTCACATACAATTACTACATGTAATGCATGTATTGTTGATACCTTCCACATTGCCTCTATATTCTAAATATGTAGACAAGAAGCACAGATTTTTAAATCGATTAAGCCAAGGGCCGAGTGTTGTGCTTTCTTATACAAACAATGACTTATGGTTAAGAAAGGAAAAAACAATTCTGCAGAATCAATCAATCAATCAGCATTTGCATAGAGCATCATTGTCATCCCTACAGGCATCTGGGCACTGTGGATCCGATAACAGACTAAAGGACAGAAATGAGCAGAAAGAGGCAGAATAAAGGTCAGAAACGAGCAGAAAGATACAAACTAGAGGGCAGGAGCGAGCAGAAAAGAGGCAGAATAAAGGTCAGAAACAAGCAGAAAGATACAAACTAGAGGGCAGGAGCGAGCAGAAAAGAGGCAGAATAAAGGTCAGAAACGAGCAGAAAGATACAAACTACAGGGCAGGAGTGAGCAGAAAAGAGGCAGAGAAATATGTAGAAAACGAGCAGCAGAGGCCCAAAACCAAAGGCAGCAGAGGGAAGCGTACCGCGGGCAAGCTGGACAGGAGGAGTGATGGGGGGGGGGGGGGGGCTGCCCGATGGCCTTCAGAAAATAGTCGCAAAACTTTGCAGTGAATTTACTGCAGGCCATCTTGCACAGTCTGGAGTTTAGTGGAAATGCCGCTGACCGCGGCCCCCGCAGGGGGCCAATTGGCAGTCGGCAACTTAGTGCCCCCGGGGCACCGGTCACCCCTCCTCACCCCCTCCCACGAGGGGGGCAGGGACGCCAACCGGAGCCCCCCTCCTCGGGCTGGCCGGAAGTGACGCGCAATGCGTGTCACTTCCTGGCCCTGGTGTGAGGGGGAGGCTATTTAGCCTTCCTCCACCCTCCTGGAGACCTCTTTGTTGCCCACCTCGCCATTTCCCTCCCTGCCGCTTACCCGGCGTAGGCGTTGGGTGGGGGGTGTTTCTGAGCGTTGTAATGTTTTCTTTTTCGTTGCAGGCGGAGTTACAGGGCGATCTGGAAGCAGGCCGGTACAAAGGGTACCTCTGCGCGGCACCATAGGGGGTGCCTGAGCCAAAACAGAGGAGCCTCAGGGGAGGGTCCCGGAAGCCGTGTTGGCGCCCCGCTAGTCCTGCGGCGGTTGTGGGCCTGAACATCCGGGGGCTTGCTAAGCGACGCTCCGCCCCAAGAGGGGGGGCGTGAGTAGAAGTTACCAACGGCACGTGATCGTAGAAAGAATCACCTGGATGGCAGCAACGGCGGGCATCGCTCCCACGCTGCCCGGCTCATCAGTCGGGCAGGCGACCCAGTTGGTTGCCTGCCCTTGGATCGCCCGTAAGATAACCCACCCATTACATATTCTGGAATTATGTAATAAACCTGCAGCATTGTTACCCAACACCAACTGTCTTGTGTGTGTCATTTGGGTAACCTACCATGAGGGAGGGGGGACAGCGGGGTGCCCCTGGGGGTACTAAGAGCTGCTGAACTCTTGCTGCAGCCTGCCATCTTCTTGATGAACAAGTCACTGCCACCCACCCCTACCCCGAAGGCCTCCCAGCCCGTCCATTTAAATGAATGCCGTTGAATGAACTCTGCCCTAGGCCATCACATAGATGCCCCAAATGCAGCCCTTTCGATACAGTGACATTTTATAGCGCGCTCCACTATGGCATGTAAAAGTTGACTCGTGCCTTCAGGGCTAAGAAGACCTCTCTCGGCCCCGCACATGCTCAGCCTGCTGCCATCAAACCCCTCCCAACCCCCAAGAAAGAAAAGCAGACAGATTCGGTCCACTTCCACACCGAGTAACAAACAGACATCCCTTCCCAGCTGCTCAGTGTTTTTCTCTCTTTTTCTTCCCTTCCCCCAGGCTAGTAGGTCGATGCCAATTACAACCATTAGTATCAGCTGACTCTAAACTGAAGCTGACCTCCTTCTGTGACTTGAATGTCGATCCTTTTAGTGGACTTGCCCCTTTCACAGCACAGCTCCGTCTGGTAGCTGTTGCTGTCACAGTCGCTGCTACTGACCCGGAGGTAAGGAGTTCAAAGCCCTCCTCCACTCCCAGGCTCCTACCTGCACCTCATGCCTGGTGGTCTAGTGGTAGAGCATCACTGCCCTGCTGCTAGACCTGCCCCTCTGTCTCTCTTTTTGTTTTTTTCTGTCTCACTTTCTGCTTTTTTCTGTCTCTCTTTCTGCCTTTACTGTCTCGCTTTCTGTTTTTCTCTTTTCTTTTTCTTTTTCATTTTTCTGCCTCTGCCTTGAGCTTTCCCTTTTTCCATTTCCCACCTATTTTTCCCCTTCGTCGCCCCTGCGATCCCCCGCAGCACCACCCCCTCCAGTGTCCCTTATGCGTTTTCCTACCTCTTCCCTTTCCAGCCCCCATGCAGCACTACTTGATGGCAGCTGCATGCAGCGGGTGTGCTGCTGGTATGCCGAAAGCGCACCAAAGGCAAGCCCATCTGCGCCCGTACACGCCTAGTGCCAGAGACCCTGGTTCTCGGACATTCCACTACTACGAAGCCAGCACCCTCCTCACCCTCAACTCTGGATGCCACACAGCATGCCATCTGGCATCACCGAAGAAGACCCATGGACCCTCGACCTGCCAGAACTGTCACCGCGTCTTCACCCACGCCAACATGCCAGCTCCTCTCGTCACCCAGCTGACCAACAACAAACACAACCGGCTCAACTGCATCGGCCTCAACGTGCAATCTCTCCACAAATATGCCACAGAAATCTGGGACCTCCTCAACGCCACCTCTCCTGACATGGCTTTCCTCACTGAAACCTGGACTAACCCCTGCTCCGGATCGGACATCGCCATTCCCGACGGCTACAAAGTCACCCGCAAAGACTGCCCCAATGCCCAGGAGGAGGGATCGCCATCGTCAACAAAAACACCCTAACCATGCACTCTAACGACCCAACGAGGACCATGGAACACCTCCACTTCCAGTTCCAGACCATTCCCGACACAACCCTTCACGGCACCCTTATCTACAGATCCCCCAGACCCCGACCGCAGTTCACAGACACCATCACAGACCTCATTACACCCCAGGATCTCGCATCCACCGTCTACATCCTACTCGGAGACCTCAAATTCTACATGGACAAACCCAGTGACCAGAACACCACCTCCCTTCTGGAGAACCTCACCAACATCGGACTAAAAAGCAGCTAGCCATCGCTCTGACCCACACAGCCGGACACACGCTCGACCACGTCTTCTCTACTAGCGGGAACATTAGCTACTGCCACACCACCGAAATCGCATAGACCGACCACCACTGCGTGCATTTCGCCTTTGCCATTCCCACAGTACGCCACCGCCCTCACCGCCCCCGTCGCAGCTTGACCAAGGTCACTGCAGAACTTCAACTTCCTCTGCACAACCACTCCACTAACACTAATGGATGCCAACATCGCAGCGTGCAACCTTCACCGATGGGTCTCCAACTGCACTGACACTCTGGCACCCCTCAAGAAAAGACCGGGCAAGCAAAACTCAAAAAAAGCCAGCTGGTTCACTTCCGGCCTGCACAAGTCCAGACGCACCTGCAGGTGACTCGAGAAGAGATAGAGAAACAACGGAACACATGCTATCTTCAAATCTGCTGTCCACGCACATCACCTCCTTCTCAAAACCACAAAGATAACGGCCCTCCAAGACAGAATTAACGCCAACACGCACAACAGCAAAGAACTTTTAACCATTGTCAAGGAGTTCGCCATGCCCAACAGTGAGACCACAGATGTTCCTTCCTTCCAAGAACTCTGCAACAAACTCTGCACCTTTTTCCACCACAAGATCAGACAGATCTATGACAGCTTCGACAACCCAGACCGTGCTACAACACCCGCCACCACATGCAAACACGCTGCACCCCAACAGACTGTGCTAAACCCCACTCACAACAGAGGATACACTGAAGACCATGAAGAGCATCCACTCAGGAGCCCCGATGGATCCTTGCCAGTACCACATCTTCCACAGAGCAGCCACCGTCATCATCCCCAGCTTCGCCGCACCATCAACTGCTCCATCGAAACTGCCACCTTCCCAGATGACTGGAAACATGCCGAAATCAACCCCCTACTGAAGAAGCCAACCTCAGACCCAACGGACCTCAAGAACTTCAGACCTATTTCCCTCCTCCTCTTCCCAGCTAAGGTAATCGAGAAGGCCATCAACGCCAACTCTCTGTGTTCATGGAAGTGAGCCACATCCTGGACACCTCCCAATCCGGCTTCCGAAGCAACCACAGCACGGAGACCGCTCCCTCCTAGACTGGGTTGAGACCGCAGCCCTCATCCTACCTGACCTACTGACCGCCTTTGACACCGTCTCCCACCGCACACTAATCACGAGACTCCACAACACTGGTATCCACAATAAGGCACTAAATTGGATCCACTCCTTCGTCACCGGCTGGACTCAGCGAATCCGACTACCCGCATTCCTCTCAGAACCTACAAAGATCAGCTGCGGAGTGCCCCAGGGTTCCTCCCTGAGCCCCAACCTCTTCAATGTCTACATGGCCCCCCTCAGAGCCATCGCCAGAAGGCACAAACCCAACATCGTCTCCTATGCCGATGACACCTTGCTGATCCTCTCCTTCACCAACGAACCTACCACTGCCAAAACAAAATTCCACAGTGGAATGAAGGTCTTTGCCACCAGGACAAAAGACAGCTGCCTCAAGCTCAACTCGCACAAGACCAAAGTACTCTTCCTAGGACCCTCCCCTTCAGCCTGGGATGACTCTTGGTGGCCAGCCGCTCTGACACCCCCTCACACCCCGACGTACCGCGCTTGCAACCTCGGCATCATACTGGACTCATCGCTCACAATGAACCGCCAAACCAACGCAGTTTCCTCAGCCTGCTTCCACACGCTCTGCTTGCTTCAAAACACATTCACATGGATCACCACAGAATCCAGAAAGACGGTCACCCACGGGTCACCCACGCACTCATCACCAATAGACTCGACTACGGTAACACACTCTATGCTGGCATCACACAGAAACAGCTCAAGAAACTACAGAATGTCCAAAATGCCGCAACCAGACTGGTCCTCGCAATCCCCCGCCGCAGCCACATCATGCAACACCTCCGACAACTCCACTGGCTCCAGACAACAAGAGAATCACCTTCAAGCTCCACACACTTGCCTTCAAAGCTCTCCATGATGCATGACCAACATACCTGAACCACCGCCTCGCATTTCACGTACCCGCTGGACAACTCCGTTCTACCCAACTCACCCGAGCCTCCACCCCCAGGATTCCCAAGACCAGAACTGGTGGAAGTTCATTCTCCTACCTCACCTCCAAGACCTGGAACACCCTGCCCATCCACCTCAGGAAATCCTCATCACTGACCGAATTCAAGAAGGACCTCAAGACCTGGCTCTTCAACTGAACCTCCACACCCGAAGGGACCAGCTCCCCCAGCACCATGAGACACTCACGGGTGAGTGGCTGCACTTTACAAGCCCCTGATTGTTTGACTGATTAAATGTTCACCACGCTTAATTTAGTCAATACGACTCCCCCTTTATACTGCGTTGCTTGATTCATACTGGTCCTTGTCTTGGTTTTTCCACTCTCTGTTTTTTCTTTTTGATTCATGTTGCAGAGTGAGAACAATCCTTTGCTGGTTCACCTGCTCCAATTAAAATTAGAAGGCACTTTTTTCTGTGATATCTTCCCTGCTTGGGCCTGTTAAGTCAACCTAGAGTTAGTCCCTTTGGAAAGAATCATATATCAACTGCACATCATGGGGGAGGTGGCAGAGAAAACATTTCTGCTCAGGTAATAACTGTAAAGAGGGAGAGGCTGGACTGGGGAATGGACTGGACTTTGCTACATGCTTAATACAAATGCCGTACTCCATTGGTCATTGTGAATAGTGTTGGACCCGGCCTCGTGGCGTGGTCCTTAACCCCCTGGATTGTGCCCGTTCCTCGCCCCGGCCTTCACGGGCCACCCGTCTGAACTGCACCAAGGCCCTTCACCCGGAGCTGCACGTGGTCGCATACTCCTCGTGGCTCCGCCATCTTGTTGGCATCCACGTCACCCCGTGCACCAACCCGGCCTCGACCCCAGCGAAGCCCGACATCGAGGCACCACGAACTAGCCAGGGGGTGCCGCAGGAACCATTCATGGCCCCAGGCGGAGGACAGTATCGATGGGACCCCCAACTGTCCTCCCCTCTCGAGGTGTGATCGCCCGGCAACTCCCATGGGCCTGGCGCCTCTCCTGCTGGGCGTCTGGCCACCTCCACCCGGCCACTCCGCCCCCTCGGGCGCATAGGTCCGGACATCAAAGGGCTCCAGACCTATATCTGGGGCGACCCCACCACAGCTCGGCAGTTGTATCCCGGAGTCGAGAGCCCTGCTGATTGAATCGCGGCTGACCCTACGGAGAAGAACTCTTGTCGGAACCATCACGAGCCCTGCTGACTGCGTCGCGGCTCCCTCTTGTGAACTCTTTCTGAACCACCTGGAACATCGGAGCCCTGCTGACGCTGTCGCGGCCCAACCTCGCTGGAACCTTCCTCGGAGCCCTGCTGACGACGTCGCGGCTCGAGCTGAACAGAGACCATCTTGAGAGCCCTGCTGATTGAATCGCGGCTCTCCACGAACTGTACGCCAGAGCCCTGCTGACGCCGTCGCGGCTCGACCCCTCCGAGATCAGAGGTCCTCCAGCGTGAGGATAAGAACTGGGCCCCAGGTACCCTCGTACCACATTCCTGCCAAAGACTGTCCCGCTACCCCTACCCTTCCAAAGAGACATTGAGACTTTTGGTGGATCCCTCGATCCCTTCGTGTAAATATTGAACTCGTAACCTTTTATTGATGATAAAGAATTGCTTGTCTTGAGACAACCTCCCTGAGTCCGGTGTGGTGGTGTTACTGTGCTAGTACGGGATAGGAGAAGGATCTCTCAGGAGACTTCTCGACAGCGCTCGGCTACTTCGTGCAGTGAGAGGGCCCCCCCTTGGTGGTCTCACCGACTCCTCGGGGTCCGCCTTCCAACATTTGGTGGCCAGCGACGGGATCCGAGCCGAACGCAGTACGTACCAGCCAGTACCCACTAGCTACCCATCCAAACAAATAGCATCATGAGCAACCAGGAAAACAACGCGACAATGGAGTTCCAGCCCGAACGGCTGGAGGAATATACGCACAAAGAATTAAAACAGTTCTGCAGAGACAAAGGCATTGCAACCACCAGCCTCGGTACCAAGGAAGAGATGCAGAAAGCTCTGAGGGCATGGTTGGAGGCTGGGGCAGGCCCCTCCCAGGAAGAAGGGCCCTTGCCCCTGACGGAGACCACAGCAACCGCACTGACCCCGGCAACCGGAGGAAGAAAGAGCCTAGAAACCGGCCTCTCCGAGGAAGAAATACGAGAGCGGGAAAAGGTCCGGAGCCACGAACTAGAGCTCGCCCGACTGCGGCTGGACGGTGAACTCCAGCTGGCAGAAAAGAAACTGGCCCTCGAGCAGCTACGCCTTCAAGAAGAAATAGAAGAGAAGAGACGACACCGGGAGTTGGAGGAAAAGAAAATAACTCTTGAGCACGAGCGCAGTCTCAAGGAGCTCGAGATCAAGGCCAAGAACGGAGGGACCGACACCCCCAGTACTAGAGACACTCTACCGCCCCCCGAGGCCAAGGTGCATATCCCGAAGGAGGTCGTCAAGGAGTATTACAAGAATGACGATATCCAACAATGGTTCAAGGCCTACGAGGTGGCCATGACCTCCCATCGGGTGCCCCGAAAAGACTGGGGCGCAGGCCTGTGGGGGCGATTCCTGAGTGAAGGGCGGGACACGCTGCTCCAGCTACCGGAGGAGGTGATGACCTCCTACGATCACATGAAGGAGGCCCTGCTCACCCGATACGGACTAACAGCGGAGATGTACCGCCAGCGGTTCCGAGACTGCAAGAAAATCCCGGGTACCACATGGGTGGAATATGTGGACTTTTTCAGTCGGGCCCTAGAAGGGTGGATCAAAGGCAGCAAAGTAACCACCTACGGACAACTGGTCGACCTCATCGTCTGGGAACACCTTTCCAATAATTGCTTCGTGGAACTGAGACAGCACCTCCTCGACAGCAAAATGACCGACCCGCGCAAACTTGCCGTCGAGGCCGATCGATGGGTCAACTCCCGGGTCCCCCTCCGCTTCCGGGAGTTCCTTCTCAACCTGGCCCATGATGTGCCCCTCGCCGGACACTTGGGGCAAGACAAAACGTACAGTCGTCTGGTGACCCACTTCTACTGGCCTCGGATGCGGAGAGATGTGGACAACCACTGCCGGTCCTGCCAGACCTGCCAAGCCAGCGGAAAGACGGGGTGTCGGGTCAAGGCCCCCCTCCAGCCCTTTCCCGCCGTCAGCACCCCGTTTGAACGAGTCGGAATCGACATTGTGGGACCCCTGGACCCCCCAACCGCCCTGGGCCACCGCTTCATCCTGGTCCTCGTGGACCATGCCACCAGGTACCCGGAGGCGGTCCCGCTCAGAACTATAACGGCCCCTGTGGTAGGCCGGGCCTTGATGGGGATCTTCTCCCGAGTGGGATTCCCCAGCGAAGTGGTGAGCGACCGTGGCACGAACTTTATCTCCAGGTACATGCGGTCCCTGTGGCAACAATGCGGGGTCACATACAAGTTCACGACCCCATATCACCCTCAGGGGAACGGGCTGGTTGAGCGGTTCAACCGAACATTGAAAGGGATGATCCAGGGCCTGGAAGAACCCCTCAGGCGGAAATGGGATGTCCTGCTGCCCTGCCTCCTGTTTGCCTATCGGGAGGTCCCGCAGAAGTCCCTGGGGTTCAGCCCGTTTGAACTATTGTATGGGCACCCGGTCCGCGGACCACTCAGCCTGGTCAAGGAGGGCTGGGAGATGAAGCCCCGAGGCGCCCCTCCTGACGTCTACCGATACCTCCTGACCCTCCGAAACCAGACCCGCAAGTTCCGAGCCATAGCCGAAGCCAACCTCGAGGCCAGCCAGGAGGACATGAAGCGGTGGTACGATCGCAACACTTCTACGGTAGAATTCGAGCCAGGTCAGAAAGTATGGGTCATGGCCCCGGTCGAACCCGGCGCCCTCCAGGACAAGTGGACCGGGCCCTTCAAGGTGGTGGAGAAGAAAAGTCCCGTCACCTACCTGGTCGATCTGGAGTCCCCCCGGAACCCCCTCCGGGTCCTACATGCGAACAGGCTAAAACCCCACTTCGCCCGGACCGAACTGAGCCTGCTGCTGGCGACCGACGAGGGGAGCGAGGACGACTCCGAGCCCTTGCCCGACCTCTTGCAGTCCAACATCCATGATGGATCGATCGAAGGTGTCCAACTCGCCTCGTCCCTGACCCCGGAGCAGCGCAACGACTGCCAGCGATTACTGCGGGACTACGCAGCCCTCTTCTCTCTCACCCCGGGGGTGACCCACTGGTGCGTCCACGACGTCGACACCGGGGAGAACCCCCCCATACGACACAGAGCCTACCGGGTGCCTGACCGAGTGCGGGCCTGCATCCAGGCCGAAGTAGCGAAGATGCTGGCCCTGGGGGTCATCGAGCCTTCCGACAGCCCGTGGGCCAGCCCTGTCGTCCTGGTGCCCAAGGCCGCAGCTCCCGGTCACCCCCCGGAGTTGCGATTCTGCGTGGACTACCGAGCACTGAATGGAGTAACAAAGACGGACGCACACCCGATACCCCGGGCCGACGAACTGATCGACCGCCTAGGGGCCGCTCGCTACTTGAGCACGCTGGACCTCACCGCCGGGTACTGGCAAATCCAGCTCACCCCCGGCGCCCAAGAAAGATCCGCCTTTTCGACTCCGGATGGGCATTACCACTTTCGGGTGATGCCCTTCGGAATGAAGAACGCCCCGGCCACCTTCCAAAGACTGGTGAACAAGGTTTTGGCCGGGCTTGAGGCCTTCAGCGCGGCCTACTTAGATGACATTGCCGTGTACAGCAACCACTGGGCCGAGCACCTCCTCCACCTGGAGGCCGTCCTGGCCGCCCTCCAGCGGGCCGGGCTCACAATCAAGGCCAGCAAATGCCAAATCGGCCACGGATCCGTGACCTACCTGGGCCATCAAGTGGGGAGCGGGCAGGTGGCCCCCCTCCAAGCGAAGATAGATGCCATCCAGACCTGGGAACCCCCCACTACCCAGACCGCTGTCCGGGCCTTCCTGGGTCTCACCGGATACTACCGGCGGTTTATCCGGGACTATGGGAGCATTGTTGGCCCCCTCACAGAGTTAACGTCCAAAAAGCAGCCCAAGAAGGTACACTGGACACCCCGCTGCCAAACAGCCTTCGACACCCTAAAGACAGCCATGTGTACTGCCCCGGTGCTGCAGGCCCCGGACTATCAGAAGGAGTTCGTGGTACAGACGGACGCCTCCGAGTATGGGATCGGGGCCGTCCTATCCCAAGCCGACGAAAAGGGGCTCGACCGACCAGTGGCCTTCATCAGCCGACGACTACTGCCCCGAGAGCAACGCTGGAGCACTATTGAGCGCGAGGCCTTCGCTGTGGTGTGGGCCCTCAAGAAGCTCCGGCCCTACCTCTTTGGCACCCACTTCCGGGTCCAGACCGACCACCGGCCCTTGCAATGGTTAATGCAAATGCGGGGCGAGAACCCCAAGCTGCTGCGGTGGTCCATCTCGCTACAAGGGATGGACTTTGACGTCGAACACCGGCCCGGCAATGACCACGCCAACGCCGACGGCCTGTCCCGCTTCTTCCGCCTTGACGAGGAGAATCCCCAAGGAGATGGGTGACTCTCCATGCCTTCGGCTGGGGGGGACGCCTGTTGGACCCGGCCTCGTGGCGTGGTCCTTAACCCCCTGGATTGTGCCCGTTCCCCGCCCCGGCCTTCACGGGCCACCCGTCTGAACTGCACCAAGGCCCTTCACCCGGAGCTGCACGTGGTTGCATACTCCTCGTGGCTCCGCCATCTTGTTGGCATCCACGTCACCCCGTGCACCAACCCGGCCTCGACCCCAGCGAAGCCCGACATCGAGGCACCACGAACTAGCCAGGGGGTGCCGCAGGAACCATTCATCGCCCCCGGCGGAGGACAGTATCGATGGGACCCCCAACTGTCCTCCCCTCTCGAGGTGTGATCGCCCGGCAATTCCCATGGGCCTGGCGCCTCTCCTGCTGGGCGTCTGGCCACCTCCACCCGGCCACTCCGCCCCCTCGGGCGCATAGGTCCGGACATCAAAGGGCTCCAGACCTATATCTGGGGCGACCCCACCACAGCTCGGCAGTTGTATCCCGGAGTCGAGAGCCCTGCTGATTGAATCGCGGCTGACCCTACGGAGAAGAACTCTTGTCGGAACCATCACGAGCCCTGCTGACTGCGTCGCGGCTCCCTCTTGTGAACTCTTTCTGAACCACCTGGAACATCGGAGCCCTGCTGACGCTGTCGCGGCCCAACCTCGCTGGAACCTTCCTCGGAGCCCTGCTGACGACGTCGCGGCTCGAGCTGAACAGAGACCATCTTGAGAGCCCTGCTGATTGAATCGCGGCTCTCCACGAACTGTACGCCAGAGCCCTGCTGACGCCGTCGCGGCTCGACCCCTCCGAGATCAGAGGTCCTCCAGCGTGAGGATAAGAACTGGGCCCCAGGTACCCTCGTACCACATTCCTGCCAAAGACTGTCCCGCTACCCCTACCCTTCCAAAGAGACATTGAGACTTTTGGTGGATCCCTCGATCCCTTCGTGTAAATATTGAACTCGTAACCTTTTATTGATGATAAAGAATTGCTTGTCTTGAGACAACCTCCCTGAGTCCGGTGTGGTGGTGTTACTGTGCTAGTACGGGATAGGAGAAGGATCTCTCAGGAGACTTCTCGACAGCGCTCGGCTACTTCGTGCAGTGAGAGGGCCCCCCCTTGGTGGTCTCACCGACTCCTCGGGGTCCGCCTTCCAACAAATAGTGATCCCCCTTAGTGGTGAGGAAGGTGGGTCAGTACACAGAGGTTACTACTAGAGAAGCATGGAGGGTTTGTGCTCTCAGGCGACATCAAGTCATGAACGGGAGGGGCAAGGGTGATGCGTCCTCTGTTTTCTAACCGTGATTGCGGGGGGCGGGGGGCAGGAGGCCTGCGCTGGGGTTAGTCTGGTGAGAAGAGACCTCAAGTCTTTGTAGAGAGTGGGCTACAGAGAGGGCGATGAGGTGGACAATTGAACTATTTGTTTGGGATGGGCCAGGTTTGGGGCTCACCTCCAAAACTAACAAAACTAAGCATTTTTAAATCTAATCTATTATACCTGTAGGATATTTGCCCTTTATGAAGTGTCACCCCAGAGTTTTCCCCTTTTGCTGGATCCTATATTTTTGCTGGATGTGAAACTCTTTGCCCTGTACCCCCGCTAACCAGTGACAAGGTGCCTGTACTCGGCACGGTAAAATCGGCATACCGCTAATTGGCATCTTTAACTTACCTATAAGACCTAGTATGTGGTAGAAAGTGTTCCCAGGGCCTGTAAGATAAATGTCACACCCGTTGTGCCACCCAGTGCAGTGCCAGTGTAAAGCATTCCTCAAGGCCTAACCTTCCTAGCCAGGCTGTTGCAATTTTAAAGTGCAAATGTGACGTGTCGAATAACCCTTTTTGACAGGTCAAACCCTTCCTTTTACATTTTTATGTCACTCCTATGTGCCACTGATGACATCATCCAGTGAGTGTTACCATGTTGTATATGCTTCTAACCCTAAAAGGTATTTAGTGAGCTACATTTAGAGCACATTTGTTATGGCTTCTGTACTGCTAGTGAGTGTGTGCATTTGCAACAGGCTTCACCTCCGAAGGTGGCTTGGGTGTCTAGAGGGAGTGTCCTCTCCGTGAAGAGCTGGGCACAGGGCGAAGGCTGCGCATAGGAGGGGCCTGGCCTCCTAATAGGGCCTGCATGTGTGGACGTATGTGTTCACAGGGCGAAGGCTGCGCATAGTAGGGGCCTGGCCTCCTAATAGGGCCTGCATGTGTGGACGTATGTGTTCACAGGGCGAAGGCTGCGCATAGTAGGGGCCTGGCCTCCTAATAGGGCCTGCATGTGTGGACGTATGTGTTCACAGGGCGAAGGCTGCGCATAGTAGGGGCCTGGCCTTATAATAGGGCCTGCATGTGTGGACGTATGTGTTCAAAGGGCGAAGGCTGCGCATAGTAGGGGCCTGGCCTCCTAATAGGGCCTGCATGTGTGGACGTATGTGTTCACAGGGCGAAGGCTGCGCATAGTAGGGGCTTGGCCTCCGTAGGTTGCTTGGGTGTCTAGAGGGAGTGTCCTCTCTGTGAAGAGCTGTGCACAGGGTAAAGGCTGCACATAGTAGGTGCTTGGCCTCCTAATGTGGCCCGCATGTGTGGAAGGATATCTCCACAGGGCGAAGGCTGTGTAGGAGTTTTGGCACCCACTGAAGCTAGAGTGTCGGGAAGTAGGGAACTCAACCTGAAAACGTATTCACATAGCAAAGGATGTATCTAGCAGTGCCTTGCCACCTAATAGGGTTAGTGTGTCTTGTGGAAGTAGGCTACCATATATTATGTGTTTACTTGTATATGTGTTTATAAAAGTACATATGTTTATATAAGTTATGCTTTACCTGATTGTGAACCATTAAGTACTTTTTTTTATATATTCCAAAGGATGCACTGGTTTGTAAACTGAACAGAAAATTTGTGGATGATGTCATCAGGAATCAGTCAATCAATCAGTACCTGTTGAGCGCGGCTACTCACCCCTGAGGGTCTCAATGTGCTGGGGGTGGTGCAAGGTTACAGGTCTGACTGTGCGTTGTGCTTCATTCGAAGAGCCAGGTCTGGAAATCCTTCCTGAATTGTGTCAGAGACGGGGATTGACTGAGGTGGGTCGGCAGGTGTTCCAGGATGTGGTAGCGAGGTAGGAGAAGGATCTTCCTCTAGTTCTGGTCTTCGGGATCCGAGGGACCGTGAGGACGGCCAGTTGAACGAGGCCGAGGTGTCTGGTGGGTACGTGGAATGAGAGGTGGTGGTTCAGATGTGCTGGTCCGGCGTCGTGGAGGGCTTTGTAGGCGTGAGGGAGGAGCTTGAAGGTGACTCAAATCAATGATGTAATTTGAGATGTCATCAATGTCACTGACCATGCAGCAAGTGATGTAGTATGTGACGTCTTGAGCAGTGCATAGCAGGGCTGAAAGATATAGTTAGATCAGTAAACTATAACCAGTGGGCCCGATTCACAGAATGAACTTACTACTTTTGCGATTCACAGAATAAACTTACTTCTTTTGGTATTCACAGAATGGATTTCCGACTACTAACTTTACGTCCGCACTCGGGCCGGAAAATTCCGGCCCGGAGGCGGAGCTTCCGGGGCCGGAGGTGGAGATTTTGGCCATGGCTAAATCTCCGCCACTGGCCGGAATGCCCACATCCGGCCCGGAAGCCCCGCCTCCGGCCCAGAAGCTCCGCCTCCGGGCCGGAAATTCCGGCCCGAGTGCAGACGTAAAGTTAGTAGTCGGAAATCCATTCTGTGAATACCAAAAGTAGTAAGTTTATTCTGTGAATCGCAAAAGTAGTAAGTTCATTCTGTGAATACCAGAAGTAGTAAGTGCATTCTGTGAATACCAAAATGGTACTAAGTTTAGGATTTTGTCTTAAGTTAATTCTGTGAATCGGGCCCAGTATGTTTAAATGTTTTTTAGGTTTAAAATGATATTTTTTAACTGACATTTTCCCCGAACAATAAAGTCACTTTAACCTTTGTTTTTTCAGTGAATTTCTAGATTTTTTTAACGTAAAAGTAAGAAATGACTATCAGACCAAACTATAAATCACTTTAACCTTTGCTTTTTCAATGAATTTCTTGGTGTTTTATAACGTAAGGTAAGATCCTATTTGTCTGAACCCCTTTTAGAGGGCCACGGGGCACGCAGGGGCTACTGGCCCCAACAATGCTGGTTGAGGCCTTCTACTCCTGATGTCCCGGGGCCCGACCTACTATGGATCCCGAGCAACTGGGCTCAGTCCCTCTTTTTCAATTGACTCTCAGTGGTAGCTGTGGTCGAGCAGTCATGACTCCCTCGAGGAAGGCGCAGATACAGCTCAGTGAACACGACTCATAACTCAAAGTGCAAACAGTACCAACAAAACAATCTTTGTCCAGTGAAATACTTGCTTTTATATGAATAAGAAGCCGCTGTTGGGGCAAGATGGCCGCTGTTGGGGCAAGATGGCCGCTGTTAGCTTGTAGGGAGTAGTCGCTTTCTCCCCCCCTTCTCAGAAGAGATGCTACTTGTTGGACAGGCCACATGAAGGGCTCGCTCCCTCCCCGCATGACACGGCCCAAGCCCCGGACTCCTAGGTGTTACCCACAAGAGCAACCCGCACCCCGTCTCCCGACGGAACTCCTGCCCCCGGACATCCATGTATCATGGGGCCGAACCACTACCGGCTCCCCTGGCCGGATCAGCCGCCATCTTGGACACTGCGCCACGAGGCCGCGTGGCCTCAGCTCGACCCTAACCCTGGGCCTGGCCCGGCCCCGACAGCCCGGCACCACCATCCACCCAGGAGGTGAACGGACCACTTGGCAGGTCAATGGGAGAAAGAAGTGTCGATGGCTCTCCCCCGCCAGGTGCCGATCGCCCTCCAGCTCCCCCGGGCGCTGGCTCCACCCCCTGCTGGGTGTCTGGACTCCCTCATCCCGGACCCCCCGACATCCAAGTGCGAGGGTCCGGACATCAAAGGGCGCCAGACCTATAACTAGGGCAGCTCCAGAGCAGGAAGGCAGTTGTATCCTGGAGTCGAGAGACACCGAGAAGAACTCAGCCTTGACGGACTACTGGCGCTGCCGTAGCCCTGCCTTGTGAATCATCGTCCTGCCTGCTGGCGCTGCCGCGGCCTTCTGCATCATCCATCCTCGTCGGGACCTGCTGGCGCTGCCGCGGACCGTTGTAACGACCACCTTCGTCGGGACCTGCTGGCGCTGCCGCGGACCGTGTAACGACCACCTTCATCGGGACCTGCTGGCGCTGCCGCGGACCGTGTAACGACCACCTTCACCGGGACCTGCTGGCGCTGCCGCGGCCCGTCCAAGCTAGAACACCGAGCTCGAGGATTGTGAGCTATCCACCATACCATCTCAGCTACCAGATTGGTAACCAGACTGTCCCGCTACCCCCTTTCCCAAACCAAGAGACTAGAATCGAGGGGACCCCTGAGTCCAGACCTCCTTGTACCATTTCATCGTACCTTAAGAAATCGCCTATAAAGAACGTTAAAGCCTATCCTTGTGTGGTGTGTATCTGTGGGGGGGAAGTTACTCATCTGTACGATCACTGGAGACGGCTCTCCCCGGAGACCTCTCCCCTTGTCCTCGGCCGACCCTCCCGGTCCGTCTAACACTACTGCCTCTACGGAGACGCTTGTTATGATGGAGGAGGTTTTTCTCAGAAAATGGATCCTTGGGATATTCACAAAATTATCTGTGAAACTCCAGCTGTATGCTTCGCAGAGGAGATACCTAAAACCCTTACAGGCAATTATCTTAACCACCCTGTTTGTTAGGAAACGCTGGGACGGCCTGATACGAACCATGGCTCCGAAAATACAGAAGACTGAAAGGGGAAAAGCTCCACCTAAGGAGCTGGATGCGTCAAGTTTAAAAACAAAAGCTTTAACAAAAGCACAATTTAGGAGAGCAGCCGAGAAGATTGAAGAACGTCAGAAATATGAAAACATTGAGGGAAAAGAGAGAAAGGGCCGAGACAAAGAAAAGAACAAGGAAATCGGTTTACCTGCAAGAAAGGCGAGCCAAGTGCGACAGGTAGACGGCTGCTCGGAGAAGGAGACAGCTCTTCGCCAGCCTACATTGATGGAATCTTTTGCTACCTCTTCAGGGGCTCTCGCAATACTGACATCGGAGTTACAGAAGCCGCTTTCAGCCGCTTCTGATATAGCGGAGCGTAACTGTACGCAGCCAGGGATGCCGGCGGAGAACCCAGAACAATCGGAGGCGCGGTCGGAGCAGGGCAGTAAGCAGACCCCCGATGTGCAGTCATCTGGCTCGGAGCAGGGATCTCTCACAGCTTCGAGAGCTGTGCATTCTGCAGCGGATCCAACGGAGGCAACGGTAACGGACTCAGCTCTGCAGGTGGGACTGCAGTTAAACTCACGCTGTAAGGTAGGAGTAATAGATGGTGAGCAGGAGGGAGGGCAGATACATGCAAAGGATAAAATAAGTGCTCTGAGCAGGGATACTAGGGTTACGGACAACAGTGATAAATTAAACACAACGTTGCTGGACGGCAGGCTCGGGGCTCAAAAACCTCAATTAAAAGGTAAAAGCGATGGGATGACAGAACAGAGCGCAGCAAGAGCACCCCAAGACATGGAAAAGCTGGAGTTAATTTGTAATCTTGCAGTACCTGCCCCTAACCCTGTTTCACCGGGGGATGATGTTTTTTTCTCGGTCAACGATGATGAAGATGATGAAGAAGACGACGAAGATAACTTAGTCTCAATCCCTGGTTCTGATACAGGGCTTCGCTCACCGTCTTCAGGGAGTTACACAGAAGACTCGGAGCTCGGATCCGATACTTCAGAACCAGAGGGGAGTACAGTAAATAGGGCTTCCTCTCAAAGAAAGTTAAAAAGCGTTAAGGAGAGGGCTCGTAGCAGGTTAAAGCAACTGCAAGATCCTCAACAGACAGAAGTGGCAAGGAAACTGGATTGGGACTATTCCGCTACTTCCCAGACATACCATGAGGGGGAAGGAGACAATCTGCAATGTCCACCGCAACTATATCTGGCTCAATCACAAGACCAAAAGCAAGCATCAGCGCAGGCTCAGGCACAGAACACTAGCCTCGAACTCTTATTTTCAACATTGAAACAGATGCAGGGTGAGGCGAGGATTGAAAGCCGAAGGGCCAGACAGGCTAAAAAATAATACAGGGATCCCTTCGAAAAGTGAATAAAATCTACGCAGATATGGTGGACAGGGTTGCGGAGGTAGAGGAAAGGACTGGGAAATTGGAAGATGAGGTCGCCAAGTGGAGAGATACTAGGCTCGAGCAGGAAAAAATTGCAACAGACTTTTCGTGGAAACTTGAAGCGTTTGAAAACAGGCAACGGCGTAATAACATCAGACTGTTGGGTGTGGGGGAAGGGAAAGAAGGACAAGATATTCGATCATTTGTTATAGACCTGCTCAGAGAAGGCCTCCCTGAGATAATTAATTGGGACTGGGAAAAGGAGATTCAGCGTGTTCATCGTTTCCCCATATCTCAGAAGAAGGGGAAACTCCCAGTCAAACCTAGAGCAATCTTGCTATATGTGGGGAATTTTTTATTAAGGGAGGAGATTATGAGCAAAGCGAAACCTGTGGCTAAACGCACATATCGTGATATAACTTTCTTTGCTCAGTCTGATTTTTGCCACACCACTGTGGAAAGGAGGTGGAGGTTGAGACAACTTATTACACCTTTTCAAACTATAGGGTACGAAGCTTATCTGATGTTCCCATCTCGTCTGAAAGTAGGATTTGGTGGCCAGTTTAAGGTATTTTACTCTGAAATACAAGCCCAGGAATACCTTAATGAAATAAAATTGTCTAAGTCTCAGGAAGGGCAGGCAGGCAGCAAGACGAAGTAAGATTAGACTAATTAAGTGTATAGTAGGACAAACTTAAGAACCTAAGAAGAGATTAATATCTTTTATGGATATAAATATGGAACTGTTAGGTAAACTCAAAGCTAGCAATATAAAACCTGGTTAGTCATGGGAATTTGAGGTAGGGGGGACAATGAAGGAAGTAGGGGGGGGGAGCGGCGAACTGCGAGCGCACGGACACGCATAGGTCAGGATTGACCTACTTGCCAGTAAGGGGGGGTGGGTTCACAGGGTGGGGTCTTTGGGGGAGGGTTGGGGGGGCTGGGGGAGCACGGGTACAGGGCAAGACACATTGGGAGAATGTACAGACACAATATCTAGGGAAAAAGGAATGGTAGAGATGGATGGTTTGAAGATATCTATGGGGGAAAAAAAGGAATGCAGACAAATACTAAATTTGAGAAATATTCTAAAGAAAAGAGGAGGATCTATTGGCTGAGACAAGCAATAGAAATAATTTAATGAGTATCCGATTTGTTACATGGAATGTATGTGGATTAAATGATTATCGGAAGAGACAGACAATCGCACAAGTATTAAAGAGGATGAACCTGGATTTTGTTTTTTTACAAGAAACGCATATAATGGGATCACAAGGGCATCTTTTGGGACAGTTGGGCTATCATTTACTAGCATATTCTAAGCAAGGGGCAAAAAATAGAGGCGTGGCTATTCTAACTAGGAAAAAAGATATAATTACAAGGAGAAAGCTAGAGGATCAATGGGGCAGGTGGGCAATGATTGAATGTTTACTTAGTGGAAAATGGATGACGTTGGGGTCGATTTATGGTTCAACCGATGATGACCCAGAGATATTTGAATACTTGGATTTGGAATTAGCTACATGGGCACCGTGTGTTGTCCTAGCCGGGGATTTCAATATTAATGGGGTAGATGGAGTGGGGCCTGGGGTTTATAAGGGCAGGAAAAAAAGAGTATGTCAGGCCTTATCAAGCCTTGCTCAAAACAATGCCTTAACAGATGTATGGGCGAGTTTAAGACCAGATGATGCGGGATATACATACTACTCAGCCCCGCATAGGATACATGTAAGGCTGGATTACTACTTTGTAACCAATTCACTGATCCCTAGCTTAGAGATCGAAAGATCTCCTAGACTATTTTTGGATCATAGCCCCTTGATCTTAAGTTTTGTTATGAAAGCTGCGACCCGGAAGGAGAGGGTATGGACATTTGAAAGAGGTTTACTAACTGATGAACAGTATATTCAGCATATGAAACAATGGATAAACACATTCTTTGAGATTAATAGGGGGACAGCGGCAACAGGGATGGTGTGGGATGCCTTTAAGACTGGTGCCCGGGGAGAGACTCTTAGCTACAGCACGTATAGAAGAAAGCAAGAGCGCCAGAGAAATTCAGAGGTGACAAAACTGCTTCTGGATGCTGAGAAGGAGCTAGAGCAATGTATTTTACTGGGGGAAGCACCCGAACAAGCTCTTATTAAGGTTGCCAGGGCAGAATTGCGAGCAGAAGAAATTGTGGCAGACAGGGCCGCTAAGATTTATTTGGCAAATAAAGAGAGATGTCATGAGTTTAGCGAGAGGGTGGGACGTACACTTGCTATTCGTACTAGGCAGAAGGTGGCTACAGGGGAAGTTAGGGAAATTAGAGACGATATGGGTAGGTTACATACAGATACTGATGAGATTCGTGAAGTATTTAGGCAGTTCTATGCGAATCTATATGATGAGCAATCTGGTAAAGAAGATCAGGCAATTGATAAATACTTATGGGAGATACCAGCACCAACATTGATTGAAGGTGATGCTGAGACCTTAGAGATACCCATAGATAAACTAGAAGCTCTAACAGCTATTCAGAACTTACCCTCTGGCAAAGCAGCAGGCCCGGACCAAATCCCGATTGAGTTTTATAAGGTATTCTGGAATGAGATAATTAGGGATTTTCTGACCACAGTGCAGTTGGCGCAAACAGGAATTTCCATACCGGCTTCATGGGGAGGAGCGGATATTGTGATAATCCTAAAGAAAGGGAAACCACCTATCGAACCAGGCTCGTATAGGCCGATAACCTTAATGAACGCGGATACTAAGATATACTCGAAGGTACTAGCTACGAGATTCACTAGCATAATACATACCATTGTCAGTGATAACCAGCATGGTTTTATACCCGGTAGGGGTACTACTCATCATACGCGGAAAGTCGTTACATTATTTGATATTGGAGAAGCTACAGGAGAACCGGTCGCGGCTATGCTCTTAGATGCAGAGAAAGCCTTCGACCGTGTCTCCTGGAACTATTTGTGGCTTACCTTAAAGAAAGCAGGGCTTAGGGAAGGATTTGTTAGGGCACTACAGGCTTTGTATATAAATCCCGTAGCATCGATCAGAGTAAATGCTGGTACTACTACTCCGGTAAAGATAAAACGGGGAACACGACAGGGGTGTCCCTGTTCACCGTTGCTCTTTGCGATGTATATGGATCCGCTAATACGTAGGCTTGAGATAAATGAAAGAATAGCCCCAGTAATTACATGCTTGGGACAATGCAAGGTACTAGCATATGCCGATGATGTTGCGGTTATAACACCAAACCCAACAGAGGCAATAGAACAGATTGAGATTGAGGCTAAAAAGTTTGGACGCCTATCGGGCTATGCGTTGAATAGTTCTAAAACACAAATAATTAAGAATCAGTTTGTGCATTGCCTGGATCATAGAGTGGTGGACTCTGGTGTTTACCTGGGTGTAACTATCACCTCTGCCCTAGAGACTCTTGTGGAAAAGAATATCGCTCCAATAATTTTGAAGGCGAGAAAAGATCTGGACAGGTTACATAATCTACATCTTTCTATTATGGGCCGTACAAACATCATTAAAATGTTGATCCTCCCGAAATTTTTATACATATTTAGGGCAATTCCTTTAATGTTTGAGGATAAGTGGTTTAAAGTTTTAGAGAACCTGGTAAATAGATTTATTTGGGCTAAGGGTAAGACGAGGAGGGCACTGAGATTTATGGCGCTTCCACGATGTAGGGGGGGATGGGCGTTACCAGATCTAAAACTTTACTACTGGGCAGCTGCCCTGCAATATATGTCAGGTCTTATTGGGGGGGCAGAATCTGAGGGACAAGGACCCCTCAGTACAACCGCTATATATGGCCTAGCACTAGGAGCTGTATCAGAAAATGTGTTTTTGAAGCAGATGGATTCGACCTATTTTAAAAGAACAAGATTTAAGACAGTCAAGGCAGCATTCTGTATTTGGAAAGCGTTTACAAAAAAATTTAGCCTTGGGAGATATAATCGATATACAAGAATGGGACAGAACCCCTCCTTTCCTCAAGATATTTTCTCTGATCTTGTGTTTAAAGATTGGGGAAGAAAGGGTATAAATAAGATTGGTGATATTTTGGACGGGCAGGGGATAATGCAGTTTCTCGAGTTACAACAAAAATTTGGATTGGATCTAAGAGACTTTTTTAAATATTTACAGGTTAGAAGCTATATGGTAACAAAGAAGGGAGGGCCGGTAGGATTTAAGAAAAACTCGATTATGGAGATTATTCAGGGAGGAACTGACTGTACAGTTAAAAGAATTTATTCGGAACTGTTAGAATCTAAACAGGATGACCTAGAAAAATGGGCGGAACAATGGGCAAATAAACTGGATGTAGGGAAAGAATTTTTTTTTGATTCATTAGAAATGGGACAGAATATATTATGTTCCGCGGCCCTTCAGGCACAACATTACAAAACCCTATACAGACTATATTATACCCCTGCTAGAATAGCGCAATGGGGAGGGACAACAGGTATTAATTGCCCGAGATGCGGTAGCTTAGAGGCTGATATTGTCCATATCTTTGCTACGTGTCCGCATATGCAAAAAATACAGAGAGACATTGAGATTCTTTTTTCTAGGTCACTAGGATTTGAGTGTAGCTTAACACCAGTGATTATACTGTTAGGAGTCAACGACAGAGGCCGGCAACCTGAATATGATTGTTTTATATTTATTGCTATGGCAACTCTGAGACTGTGTATCGCTACGGAATGGCTTACACCCCTGCCCCCGACTTTTCATCAATGGTTAGCTAGATTAACACAGATCTATAATTTGGAGATGGCAATTTATGCAAGGAAGGGGAAAAAGGGAAGGAGATTAGGTAGACAAATTTGGGAGACCATAACTAAGTGGAAAGAATGCTGTGCAAACTAGCATAGCTTGATAGAATATAATTTATAGATATTGTGTTATGTATATAATATATGATTATGTATGTATTGTTTAAAGATTTAAGGAAGTAATAATGAACAATGTTTAAAATGTGGATCAGTATGTAATGTGTCCTGCCCTGTGGAATTCACACGGGGCAATAAGTCTTAAATAAAAAATGTAAAAAAAAGAAGCATTTTATTTATAACCCAACACATGCAAAGGTGTATGACTTTCAGAAACAATACAAACCCCTTTGAGGTCGGTGGTCTGGTAGTGGTTAGGTGAATCCCTGTCCCAACCTCCTTTGTGTAAAGTGTTTGGGGTTATTCCCCATTTACTGGTGGCCGCATCCAGGAAATGCTCACTATTAGGCTGTACTCAAGAGTTCCCCTTTGACTCCAAGTTTTAGTCAAAAGTGTCTATGGTGCCGAAACACCGTTGTTAGTGAACTGCCAGGGCCCAACTGGCCCAGTTCAGGTTTCACTCACTCTCGCAGCCCAGAAGAGCTCAGTGGTGCAGTGGACAGTGGCGTAGGAAGGGGGCTGCGGCCGGTGCGGGCCGCCTCGGTGTCATCAATAAGGGGGTGACAAAATGGCAAAAATATGTGTTTTAAACACATATTTTTGTCAAGCCGGGGGTGCACGAAATTTTCCGCACATGGTACCGCCTGACCTTGCTACGCCACTGACAGTGGGTGCCCTCAGCGTGAGCACCCACGGGTCTGACTCTGCTCAGAGAAGTCAGACTGCTCACGGGCCACTCTGCAGCTCTCGGCAGTGCAGGCTCTCCCTCCTGAGTGGTGTTGTCCCTGGAGTTCTTCTCAGTTGTCCGCGGAGCTCTGTGTTCGCGAAGACATCGTAAGTTGTTTTTAGCCAGCACAGGGGAGTGGGGGGGATCCTTCCTTCAGCTCCCAGCTGGAGCCCAAAGAGGGTGTGTCCATGGCATCCTTGGCAGTCCTCAGTGGTCAGTGAGGTCAGTTCCCTCCAGTGCGGGTCCAACCCGCCGAATGAAGCCTAAGTCTCTACTTTGGGAAGCAACTCGCGTCCCTTAGGTTGCCATGGTACTTGACAGCATGAATGCAGGCTATCTCCCTGCAGGCGCTCAGGCCACAACGGTTATAAGTTCTTGGTGCATCTGGAAGTAGTAACTTTACTGATGGGATATGGGATCACTGAAGTGCAGCAGGACGGGTTGTCCAGTCCCGCACATCACTTTAATTCACGTCTCAGTCTCTGGCGTCTCTCTCCTAACATACGGAGGTCTCCTAGCTGAGACTGCATAGGGCAACAATCTGATAAGTTCACAGGCTCTCATGTCACTCAGTGAATTCTTTTGCGGGGATCCCCACTGGACCTTGCTCCCTCCAACGCTCTCTTCTTCCTCACAGGGCACACTGGGCTTGGCAGGCAGGCAGGGGCTGGTGCTACAGGCTTCAGAGCTGGTGATCTTGGTGTCCTGGGTAAATACCCTCACCCCACAGGGAGACTCGAGGGTCCTTACCCCAGTTCTGGGTGTGTGTATACCAAGAGGAATATTTTACATGAGAGATTTAGTGCTGTGCAGTGCATGTGTGGAAAGCAGGTGCTGAGTGTATGTGTGCTTGTGTGGAGGACAATATGAAGGGTGAAGAGTTGTGCGGCACGCACCAACCACACTTATACTACACAAACTGTACCCTTCCCAGGCACACACACCCAGTGCAGAGTCACTACTCCTGCTATATGTAGTATCAGTTACTAAACATAAGAATCCATCTCTTTGGGGGAAAACAGAAAAACAAAAAACCTGGGTCCAAAAAACTGAAATAAATGGGTTTATGTGTCTCACAATGGTTGGACACACACAAAGGTGTTTAAATACCCCTCACACACCAAGAATGACCCATGGTGTCATGCTTCATCATAGGGGTCTTCCCGCCCCGCTGCGGGACGGGGCGTGCTACTACCTGCAAGTGTGCGGGAGCACTGATGGTAAAGTGCTATGTGTAATGCAGAGGGAGGGTCTGGGGTAAATGTGAATGTAAAATTAAAAAGGACCTGGCCCCTTTGGACAAAAAAACTAATAAAAAGGTGGTGCGGAGACTCCCTACTTAATGTGTGGTTACTCCTAATATGTTGTCAACATGTTTCGATGCGAAGCATCTTCGTCAGGACAGGGTTAAGATCCCTCCTTTATGTATGGTATATACTTATGAAGATACTACAAACATAAGTGAAAAATGCAATTAATCATGCATAGATATACAATACCTAATAGTATGCATAAATGTTCTGTAGAGGGAAGAAGGAAAAAAAGACATGTACTAGTTTAGTGTCCCAGGAAATACGAACATTGTACCTGCAAACATAAGAAGTGCGCCACAAATGTGACAAAAACGTGATAATTTAGCCATAAATCTTAATTTGCAGAAAAAGTGCGGTAACCTGTAAGGAAATAAAGACAATACAAGACACTACAAACAGATAACAAAAAACACACACTCTATAAAATGCGTGGACTATTCTCCAAACTAGAGAACGACCCTGTGGTTATATGAATACATACTTAAGTGTATGTGAGGTTTTAGCCTCATGAACTTCGCGAGTGGAGGAGTCTCAATGCTAAATAAACAAAAGAGAAAATGGACAAAGGAGAAGTAGCTGTTATCTCCTGAATGCTACTAGAAAAAATGCCTTGTCGGTATCCTCGTACTGCCAATAGCTTAGTGTGCCTCCATCCCGTGGTTCCGCCGATATGCGGGACACTACCAAGCGTGCTCTATTTAACTACAACCAAACATTGGGGAACTCGTTACACCTGGTGCGCTGCACTGGCTTCCGGTGTCGAGGACAAAGGGAGACTAGACTTGTATGAGTAGCATTTTACGGGAACCGGAAGTGAGGACCGGTAGTGAGTGGTCGGCATAGTAACTTCAATGTAAACATCGAGACCAAAGTTATTCCGATGGTGCCAAAAATAACACTGACTGTGAAAATATAGGAATTAAACCACTCACGAGGTATGTTACCAACCATCAATTGACACGGAGGGTGGTTGCGGGCAGTGTTACGAACGTGCTCACGGAGTTAAATAGTCATATGGACGATTGAGAGCAAAGTTATACGGATGTTACCAGGAGTGATACTGACTGTGGAAAAATTGAAATTTTAAACACGTGTCAATCCAAGGAGTTCTGTTGCCAGCCATTGAATAACACGGAAGGTAAATGCGGGCAGTATTTAAGAAAGTGCTCATAGAGTTGAATAGTCATTCGGTCAATTGAAAAGGGAGCGGTGAATGTTAACGCCCACAGCGTATTGTGTTAAAGGAAACGATCCTGACAACAGACTTGTGGGGAACTACATAATACAGTGGCAAAAATACAAATAAAAATAATACAGTCTGTGGTTGACACTGGTAGTCAGAAAAGACAGATAGACTGGTTCTGAGTGTCCCACCACTATGAGGGTAGAGCTTTGGGCTCCCCTCTTGATCCAACAAGACTGCAATCTGTAAGACAGGCCTATGTCATGGCGCACACACATGATCCGTGTTCAGCTATGACAAAAATCAGCATTGGGGACCCAGACAATCAATCAATCAAGGCATTGTAAAGCCCGCTACTCACCCGTGAGGGTCTCAAGACGCTAGGGACGAGTCTAGCCGCGGTGTTCTGTATTGTTTGCAGTTTGCGGAGAAGGGACTTGTTGATGCCAGTGTAGAGTGTGTTGCCATAGTCGAGTTTGCTGGTGATGAGTGCCTGGGTGACTGTTTTCCTCGATTCGGGGGGATCCATTTGAAGGTCTTTTGGAGGTTGCGGAGGTTGTTGAAACAGCTGGAGGTGACGGCGTTGACCTGTCGGTTCATGGTGAGTGATGAGTCGAGTATGATGCTGAGGTTCTTGGCGTGGTCTGAAGGGGTAGGTGGGCTTCCGAGGGCGGTGAGCCACCACGAGTTGTCCCATGCTGAAGGGGTTCTTCCGAGGACGAGGACTTCTGTTTTCTCGGCGTTGAGTTTTAGGCAACTGTTGGTCATCCAGACTGCCACTTCTTGCAATCCGCTCTGGAAGTTGAGATTTGCGGTGGTTTTGCAGTGGACAACAGTACAGTTGGGCACCTGGGGCAGGGGTGCACGTCTCTAAATAAGAAGAGAACCTTTCCACCCCAAGAGACGCCCCTCCCGGATCAGAACTCCCTGGACCTACTCCTAACCTGGAGAGTTTGGGTGGTCAGATTGGTAAAACCGGCAGGAAAGTCAGACAGCAGTCCCGTGGCTCAATCCAGCTCTGTGCTGTACTACAACGTCTCGCCCTTGCAAAGAAATAGACCAGCTCAACAACTGTGGATTCTCTTCCTTCATAACCATCAACCATTCCAGTGGATTATAATCTGTTTGACAAATTTAGTGGCAAAGAAATATGGGAGGAAGTTCCACAAGGCTAACGCGATGTCAAAGCACTCCCTTTCAATAGCTGTCCAGTTCTGCTCTCTGGGTAGTAATCTTCTACTAACAAAGGCTACTGGAGGCTCTCTGCTTTTATCATCCAGTTGAGTCAACACTGCTCCAACTCCTTTGTCAGAGGCATCCGTCTGTACAAAGAAGGGATGATTGCAGTCAGGCGCTATCACTACTGGTGCAGTGCATAGTGCCGTCTTCAGTTCCTCGAATGCCCTTTGATGCGCTGCAGTTAATATTACCTTCCTTGGCTGCTTCCTAGAGGTCAAAGCTGTCAATGGGGAAACTATACTTCCATAGTTGGCCACAAAGTTTTGCTAATACCCGGTGTGACCTAAAAAGGCCCTCACTTAAGTCTGGGTAGTAGATACCTCTGACTTCATCACAGACTGAATCTTGGCATCCAACGGGCGTATCTTCCCATTCCCCACCTTATATCCAAGGTAGACCAAAGAGGACTTCCCCACCTGGCACTTAGTTGACTTGATGGCCAGTTTTGCCTCCTGTATCTTGCCAACACTTGTTCAAGGTGCTTCAGGTGGTCTTTCCATGGATTGCTGAACACCCCAATATTATCCAACTAGGCCACACAGAACAAGGGGTGGGCGGAACTTGCGGCATTTCACTCTGTGGAATTCCACGGAGTTACACAAAAATGCAAGATTCTGTGGAATTCCAGCAATGGGCTGAAAATATGCCGCTCGCACTCTAATTTAGCGCCAGTAGCGCAGGAAGCGCTGAATATCAGTATGGATGGCACTATGTGTTGCTCAACAACACACGGGCATTTGAGTTGATTTTGCTGCTGCTCAAGCAACAAATCTACTCGAATAGCAGCCCTCTCTGACCACGACCCCGCTCGTCCACCAGCTTTATAAAATGGAGCCGGAAGGCCCAGTGGAGACTGGAAATCGTGCCAGTGGCTGGCAAATCTTGCTTGCAAGCATGCGTTTTGGAGTCTCCCATTGCTCCTGCGAGGGGTGAATAGCAGAACAATGCCACCCCACAGCGATTGGTGAAATTTGGCAGGAACTCTGAGTTACAAGTGTAATGCAGAGTTACCCATATTCTGTCAACTCCCCAAGCTGAATTATATAATTCTGCCCGGGATTACAAAGAACTCCTCCAACCCTGAGAGAGCATAGTTCATAAAGTGTTGATACAGCCCCTCTGGTGGAGAAAATGCAGTCTTCTTCTTAGCATTTGGTGCCAAAATGAACTGGCAATAACCACTGGTCAAATCCAAGGTGTTCAACTACTTTGCAGCACCAAACCGATTCACAAGCTCTTCTGTTTTGGGAATTAGATGGGCATCAGTTTTGGTTACCTCATTGAGGGCTAAGTAGTCCATGCAAAACCTCAAGTAAGTAGACACTTGCTTTGGTACTAGAACTACAGGACAAGTCCAATGAATACAAGATCTTTCAATCACTCCCACGTCCAAAAGTTTGGCAACTTCTGCCTTAATGCATCCATGAACACGGTCAGACATTCTGTACATTCTGCCCTTAACCAGCAGACTGTCTCCCATGCCTGTGTCATGCACACAGACAAGTGTCAACCCTGGAGTCAGCGAGTAGAGGTTGGCAAAATGTCCCAGCACCTCTCTACACTCTCTCTGCTGCTCAGATGTCATTCAGGGGCTAACCGGACCCCTCCCACAGTTACATCCTTCATTTCACTATGCAGTAAGTCAGGGAGAAGCTTGCTGCCTTCCCCAGCTTCCTCTGCCATAGCCATGACATTCATTGTGTAGTCTCTCCGGAGGTGGCTGCAGCCTGTTCATATGGACCCCCTCCTGGGTTCCCTCGTGGCATCTGTATCCACCAAGTAGTTTACCTCAGACACTTTCTGAACTACCTTGAATGGTCCACACCATGTCTCCTCCAAAACCTTGGGACAAATAGGCTTCAGCACCAACACCTCCTGTCCTTCTTGATTCCCAGTCATCGCAGCTTTTCTGGTCGTACCGTTCCTTCATCAGTGTCTGGCTAGCCTGAAGGCTATCCTTTGCCTGACCCACGTGCTGCACCATCAACTTCCTGAGGCCAATCACATAGTCCACTACATCCTTCTGTGGGGACTCTGAGGTTCCCTCCCACTCTTCTCTGATTAAGAAGAGTGGACCCCTCGCAGGGTGTCAATACAGACGTACGAAGGTATTGAACCATACTCCCTTCTGCGTAATCTCTTGGTAGGCAAAAAAGAGACATGGCTGGCAATGTTCCCTATAATTTTCTTTCTGTGTGAGCGCTGCAGCTAAGATGCATGCATGCAAGGCGTGCATTGATATATGCATGTGTACAGGCTATGAAAGTTAGATGTTTAGACGGAAGAAAGAGGGGGACATTCCTTCATTCCTCTCCAGCCGCTTTGCTCATCTCCTACTATGTGTCTCCTTTTTCATGGTTCTGCTTCCTTCCCTTTCCTTCACACATCCTGCAGTATACTCCACTGCTCCGCTCATGATTCTGCTTCCCTTTGCGTCTTTTTAGACATCTCCCCCTTCTCTGCTCCTCTCTCTTACCTACTGTCCCTTTCCTGTCTGCATTCTTTCCCTGACCTTTCACACGCCTCTTACTAGTCTTTCTCATCTTAAGTGTTGTCCCCTCTTCAGTTCTCTCTGTTTAGACGCCTCCCACTATCCTGCTCTTCTGTCTTACACACTGTCCCCCGAACAAATTGCATCATCTATAGGCAACTCTGCAAATTCAGGGCATGAATGTAGGGGTGGGCGGAATTTGCGAAATCCACTTTCGCAAATTATCGCGAAGATGTTAAAAATTATCGCAAACACGCGGAAATATCGCGAAGATGCGGAAGTTTTTTTCCCGCATGTTCGCGAGATTTTCTGCATGGTTGCGGCTCGCCAAATTACCCATGTGGTTGCTCGCGGGCGTGGCCATCTTGTTTTCAGTTGTCTCGCGGTGCATGATCGCGAGAAGAAAGATGTGATCGCGTGATGCATGACGTCACTGCGGGCGCGAACTGTCGTGAGACAGTGCAAATGGCTAAAAACAATACAACATCTCAAGGAGAACGCGACCGGATCAAGAAAACTTGTCGGCGAACGCAGAGATTCAGGTAAGGCGATCGCGCGCGTGCGAGAATGTATTATTTTACAGCGCGAGCAAGAACCAAATTAACGCTAAACTGCAGAATGCGGAAATTTTGACATTTTCGCGCTTTCCGCGGAATGCGAAAATGTCAAATTATCGCAATTTCCGTGAACGGAACAAAATTTTCGCCCAGGCCTACATGAATGCCAATGTGCACTCAAAAAATGTTCAGAAAAGGGACTATTCAAACATGAACCCAGTGCCCACCCACGCAGGTTCATGGAAGAGGAGCCCCGGCATGTTTGCCTGGTTGTTTTGCTTGTAATGGAGCATTCATACAGCACTTCTACCCCTGAAAAGGCAGCAAAATGCTCAGATTTTCCATTGCATTTACTTTTGAAGTTCATAGTTGAATAAAATATTACAATTAGTTTGGCCTGGCTGTTGAGTTAGGTGTGTCTCAATGTTGGACACGCCTCAAAATGATAAAGAAGACGTTGATGAGCATTAGAAGGAGGTGATGCAGAGAATGTGAGTTGTTCCAGGCAATGACTAACCTAAGCTACAAAATCCACAATAATGAGCTGGAATCCATGTAGTATCACATTATATGGTGGTGGGTGGGGTCGGGATATACATCAGAAGCATACACATCACACATATAAATCAAGAACAGCATTGTATGAACATCAGCGGCACAAAGCATGCCAACTCTAAATCTTGGAAATGCTGAGATTGTGGCAGCCATAAACTCTGAGAACCCCTCCACTGGATGTAATGAACACTAAGTTCTTCAACACTGAATGGCCGGTGGTTAGTAAAGGGTTAAACATATATTTAGCACAACACTAAGAAGCAGGTGTTTCCCCACTATGGCTACCGCTTAGACGCGGTGCAACCACGTGTTTCTTCAAATGTCCGCGTTTATGATCACTGAACATGCTAGAAAGGCGCTTATCTGATGGGATTGCCAGTACGCGCAGGTCATCTCTGGGTCTAATCGCATCTGCTGGCTCCCCTTCAAACCTCGATGACTCACAAGCAGCATTGATGGACAGTATCGATCGTACAATTGAATCTGTATTATGTGACTTAAGATCTGGCTCTCCCTCATGTAGAGATACTCTCCAACCCATCCCTGAGGTTACTGATCAGACTACGCATTCCCGATTGCCGGACTTGATGTCAAATCGAGCACAGTACATTGAGGAGGGTGCTGTCCCAAAAAGAAAACGAGTGGGGGCCACCAAGAGAGGGAAAAAACCCAGACTTGACAGACCTCAGACCAGCACTGTTAATGTATCCATTCCAACATGTACTAGGCCTGCCCAAGTCAACAATGGCATTTTCAAACCCCCATTGGAACAAACCTTATTGACGTCTAACACCCCTAAACATGTCTCTGATTGTGACTTGGAACCCGACGAGGGCTCTTGCCGATTTACTGACACTGTAAATACTGATATTAAGGGTCTTCTTACTTCATTGATTGCTAGGTTTGATGCAATTGACATTAGGCTTAAGGAAATAGAAAGGGCCATTACAGCACCTGCAAACGTATTAGAGAGCAGAGCCAAACCGTGTGCTGTATGTGAAGCAAGTAAAGCGGATTCACATTTTCCCTCCCTTCTCATTCCCTCAGGTTCCCCAAACTCACTTCAAAGGAAGGAAACCCTTCCACTTGGAATTCGAGATTCTATGCCAAGTATACCAGATCTTACACCAAACATTTTCCCGCCGATATCCTCTGCCCTTCAACATACATCCTCTGTGCCTGCCCAATGTCAAACACAAACCCTAACTAAGAACTCAGTTACAGTACCCAACCCACAATATGTAGACTCGGACCAAATCCCTAAGGATCCAAGAGCCAACACTAATTCAAATATGGCTTTAACAAACAGGAGAAACATAATTAATCTTCCACCAGAAGCCTCACCCTATGTTGTCGTTTTAACAGGCGTTCCGGAACTTACTAACTCATCGCCTGAATCATATGTATCTCTAAAAAATAAAGTCATTAACTGGCTCAATAAGCATAGGCCTCTCCCCCCAAATATTAGGTCACAGGTTCTAATGGTTAGAAGGGTTCCTTGGCTGGGTAGCACTATAAAGAATATTAAGGGTGACTGTATTTTGGTCAATTTTAGTAACCGCCTAACAGCTCCCTATATTCTTAATTGGACTGGTAGTAATAGTACCTCCCTCATTAACTCTCTACCTCTGTCTTTTTTCTATCCCCCAATTCACACTTTCTTCCAGGATGATATGGATGACAATTGGTCTAAAGTTGGGGGCAATGGGGCTAGAGGTAGGCCTAGGCGTTTCCATTTTGATGAGCCTTTGTGCTCTGGTTATTCAGCTTTCAATAGGTACGCCTGTCTTGAGGATGTCGATTGACTTCCTCAGGAAGTCTCTATTTCTGTTCCATCCCCTGTAGTGCTTCCACTTCCTAATCGCCAGTCCACTTCTCCTGTTCCTATCCCTGTTCCTACTACCACTCCTGTTATTCCAAATTTGTGCGAGCCTTCCGTTTGTAAAACTTCCATAGATCCTTCCAACTGTATAACAAAATACAAAGTGCTCTCATGGAACATAGCCGGTTTACCCAGCAAACTTGATTGCCCAATTTGGGGAGCCTTCATAGATCTTCACCAAATATGTTGTTTCCAAGAAACTTGGGCAAGACAAGATTACCATCGATTGGGTTATGTTACTTATTCAATTCCGGTGGTGTGGGGTGGCCGTGGCCGCCCTTCTGGTGGTTTGAATATTTGGGTTGCTACTCACTTGGGATGCAATGTTACTAATTTTGAAACTGGGTCTGATGATATTCTATGTCTGATACTAGATTGGGGCTTAGACAATAAACTGGCGGTGATTAATGTATACGCCAGACCCGTGAATTTTTGTGCGGAATCCCGGGTGATCGAGGCCCTTTCTAATGTCTTAACTGGAATACCCGACCATACAATGCTTCTTATAGCTGGTGATTTTAACTCTCATTTTGAACCACTTGAGGGCCTGGTGGACCAAATAAATCAAGAAGAGGACGAAATCTGGAATATTCCCCAGGTCTCAGGCCCAATGGCGAGGGCCTGGACACCCCTAGCTATCCAGATTACTTCCCTGACAATGGTCCACTCTATTAGGGCTTGTAATGGACGAACCACTTTAGACAATCCCCCTAAGCCCACATTTAATAAGCCAGGCAGAGAGGCCAGACTTGATTATATTTTTCTCCAAGCCAAGGAATGGAATAGAGTCCTTGATTTCCAAGTCATTCCAAGGGGGGAGAGCGACCACAATCCTCTTATATTGGATGTCTCCCTATCTGGTCTGTGCCCTCTAAATTTAGTGTCACCACCTAACACGGAGCCATCAGCCTCAGCCACTCTCTCAAATAATAAGCGGAGAATTAAATGGACCAAATTGGTTCGTAATCACAAAGAATTATCCCAAGTTTATTCTGTAGCTGCCTCGGTTTTAAACAACATAGTGGAGATTTTAGAGCAGTATTCTCCTCCAAACTATTATGAGAAATTGGCTACTGTCCATCAGGAATTGTTTCATACGTTGTCTGGTTTATTTAATCCAACCGTCCCTTGTAAAAAGAGATTTGTAAACCAGCCCAACTGGTATAACAAGACCTGTAGATCGGCCAAGAGCGACCTGCTTGATGCTATAAAGAAGAAAGCCTCTAGGTCTGATATTCAACACAAGAGACAGACTTATAGATCCCTGATACACTTTGCTAAATTGGAATGGGCTTCTGAAAACTGGGTGAATTTAATATCTGCCCTAAAATCTAGAGATTCACGGAGATTTTGGTTGATTGTATCTACTGGCACAACCGAACCTCCTGCAATTGTAATTAATAACATTGCCCCAGAAGCCTGGGAAACCCACTTTAGCACTCTTTATAGGGGCCCGACATCTGCCCTAGCGAGCTCACTATATGCAGTACCAAGTCAGGACCAGGTAAATTTTACGCTAACTGAAATCCAGCTCGCAATTTCCCAACTTCCTGCTGGGAAAGCACCAGGCCTGGATGGGGTACCAGGTGATTTGTACAAACATGAACCTAGAGTGTGGGCACCATATCTTACATTATTATTCAATGCTATTTTTGATGGTTTGCCTGTTCCCTCTACATGGCTAGGCGCCGAAGTTGTGCCTATTTTCAAAAAAGGGTCTCCCTTGTTGCCAGGGAATTATAGGCCCATTAGCCTGATAGATGTCGCACAGAAACTTTTCTCGAGGCTGATCCTGGATCGTATTATGGAATGGGTCGAGGCCTCTGAGATTCTGAGCAACTATCAAGCTGGCTTCCGAAAGAGCGTTTCCACAATTGATCAGATTTTCAGGTTGTGTATGCTTTTCTGGAAAACAGTAAAGATAGAGGGGGGCTCCTTGTACACGGTCTTTGTCGATCTCCGTGCGGCTTTCGACTTAGTTCCCCGCACAAAATGATGGACCGTGTTACAAGATTTAGGCCTTCCAGGGCCTCTCTTGCACATACTGTTGCGCCTCCATACTAACAACTATGCGAGGGTAAGATGTGGTAGAGATGGTAGCCTCTCACCTAGTTTCCCTGTCGAAAGAGGGGTAAGGCAGGGTTGTGTTCTGGCGCCCACGTTGTTCTGCCTTTATGTAAATGGTCTCATTTCTCATTTAAATGATGTACCCAATAGAGATGCTCCACGGCTTGCGGGTATTGGCATTTCTGCCATTATGTTCGCCGATGACACGCTGCTTTTAGCTAAGACCCCTATGGGGTTACAACGTGTCTTGGATGGCTTTGTATCCTTCTGTATTGACCGGGGGTTGGAGATCAACACGGCTAAGACCAAATTTATGATCTTCAACCCCCCTAAGTCTCTTCGCCCTAATCCTACCATAAATGGAACCAGCCTAGAAAGAGTCCATACTTTCGAGTATTTGGGTCTAACTCTGAATGAGAAAATGACCTGGTCCCATCACCAGACAAAATCAAATTTAAAGTTAACTCAAAGGGTAGGGGGAATCCTGAAATTATGGAACCAATCCATGACTCACCCGATTGGTCCTCCTTTGGAAATTTATAAAATGCAGGCTCGAGGGGCTTTAATTTATGGCGGCGAACTCTGGGGCATTGACTGTGCCCCTGAGATTGCCGCTACGGAAAACAAGTTCTTACGGAACTTGTCTGCCCTTCCACCTAGCACGCCGCTGCTTCCCTTGAGGCTCGATATGGGACTGAGACCGTTAAGGGAAGAACTAGGTGTGAAGCCTTTAACTTTTTGGAGGCGTCTTTGGACAACCCCTGAACTTTTGAGCTATCGCTCTGAACTTATGGAACTCTATCTTCATCCAGCTCTGGGCAAAATCCCATGACTCAACTATGTTAAAAATGAATTTATTAGGCTGGGCCTACGGACCCACTGGATAAAACCCCTAGAGTCCTGTGCGACTATATCTCGCAAAGAACTTGTTGCACTATACCATAATTCTAATCTCTCGGCATCTCTTGTAAGTGAGAATTTGGGATCAATGACCACTACTTTTGTAACCATTAAGGATCACTATAGATTGGAAACCGTCCTGAACGATACAAATCCCGTCGTCCTGAGAAAACTATTTCTACAATGGCGATATAACGCACTCCCAGTTAGAGCACTCACCAGTAAATGGCACCCTCCTACCTTAAAAAATTGCCCTGCATGCTCTAGTGAGCTGGAGGACGATATTCATTTAATGTTTTTTTGTCCTATGTACACTAAATCTAGGAAGAAGTGGATTGCTCCTATTTGTAGGAATTGGGGCATTAGACGACATTTAGATGCCTATAGGCTGCTGAAAAGTGATTTATCTTCTTCTACTGTTTTTGCTATTACCTAGTATCTAGCAGCAGTATGGTATATCAGAAGAATTTACCTGCCGAAATGAAATGAAAAATTGCTTATCTGTGGCTAGGATTATGCTCCAATTTTCCTATATTTGCAATTGTATTCACCCTAGTTTATAGTTGTATTATATTATTATTGTAAGATTCCACTTTTTAAGATAATTTGTGTTATTCAAATGTATTTGTATGTTTTCTTTTATGATTCTTTGAATCGAAATAAAGATTTAGGAAAGGAAAGGATTACATTTAATGGAAATATCCATTCGCGAGATCATGTTGTACAAGGGTGGCGCATCCTTTCCTGAAAGCACATGTTGCTTTGTAATGCTTACAATGAAATTCCATGACAAGAAAAGTGTGCAGAAAATAGCAAATGAAAAAAGTGGCCTCATGGCTTCAAAACTGGGCTGATTTTCCAGGTAAAGCCACCAAGGTTGCTCGTCACACAAGCAGGCGCTGATCCTCCTATGGCCCTCCTTGTACGAATCTCCCACATTCACAAAGTGGGTGGTTGCCATTGTATCCAAGATGCTATGCAGAATTGCATTGGTATAAAGAGCGCGCGAGGCCTCGCTGTGCATAGTGAGGCCTACGGACCTATGCAGCGCAATATGGCTCAAAGCTTTATTTTTGAGCCGCAGTTTTTGTTTCAGTCACATTGTTTTCGATAAGCCGCCTCCCTCTCTACAGACAGAAATACATTTTTTGAATTCATAAATAAACCCACAGCAGCCTCTTCCACTGTCCTTGGTTGAGACACACAACGTTCATTCACAAACTGAGACTGCTCAAACATAAATGTAGCAATTGAAGCTAAACATGTTCCATTTAGCGCATGGTTTCAGCCGAAGGGCTGATTGAATGCAGGACACAAAGGAACCGCTTTCCATGCTGCCATTCATGACCTCTTTACTGTGGTGCCAGCTGTGCTCCAAAGAGAGAGAGACCAGTTTTCAAATTGGTTCCTGGACTTTAAAGGCATGTAACAGCATGCACGCTGCCACTGACTTCTGTGCGCTTGAAGAGAGAAGGCTGCACGTGGGCACGCAGCTTACAGGGAACCGTGAGGGCAGGAGAAGGTTCCGCTTCCTCCTGTGGTTCTCCGGCAGAGTTCCCATTATGCTTTTTAGTGTCTTGTTGGCCCGCTCCACCAACTCATTGGTTTGCAGGTGATATGCTGTAAAGAGGCAATATGCCACCAGCGTGCCCCCTAAATCTGTGTCATATAGGAAGAGATGACGTTGGTACGCCACTCACAAAATTACCGCCCTTGGAAATTTGACTGTAAAGAAAATCCCCAGGAGATCTATTGCTAACACCTTTGCAGCCATGCTCCTTACAAGCACAGATTCAGGGTACTTGGGGGCATGATGCACTACAACCAAGATATACTTGTTGCAGGACTTTTAGGGGGGGGGGGTCAAATGGACTGCGTATGTCTATTCCCACCTGCTCAAACGGAACACCTCCAACTGGCAGAGGCACTAATGGTACCTTTGTCTTCCCTGGTGTCTTACCACTCATCTGGCAAACTGGACAGGCTCTACAGCACATCTCGGTACCTCTGTGCATCCCTGGTCAGTAGAACAGCGGGTACAACCTATTCTGGGCTTTTCTGATCCCTAATTGTCCTGCTAAGGGATCTTCACGGTCCAGTGACAACAGGAAAGCACTGTTCACTAATGGAACCACTAGCCTCTTGCTAGCCACCTGGCTCTGGACTTACTGGTTCACAATATAGTAGACCATCCTCCCAGCAACCTAGTTGTTAGACTTGGCATCTTTTGGCGTTTTTCCCCTGAGTTTTTACTTTCTGCCCTCCCGGTTTTGACTCTGTTTTTGCTGGCATAGTGTTTCTGCGCACATTTCTCGCTGCTGATCAGTGGTAAAGTGCAAGCGCTCCTGTAGTAAATTGTGTTATGGATTGATGTAACCATGATTGGCCTATTTGATTTATGTGTCAGTCCCTAGTAAAGTGCACTGAGTGTGCTAGGGCCTGTAAATCAAATGCTGTTGGTGGGCTGCAGCACTCGTTTGTGCCACCCACACAAGCAGCCTGTAAAGTGTGGCTCAGGCCTGCCATTGCAGAGCCTGTGTGCAGTCTGGGACTGCCATGTTGACTTGGCAAGTGCACCCACTTACCAGCACTTGCCAGGCCCTAAACCTTCCCTTTTCAACATGATAGTCACCCCTAAGGTAGGCCCAAGGTAACCCTGTGGGCAGGGTGCAGTGTATGTGAAAGGAAGGACATGCCCTGGTGTGTGTGGCATGTCCTGATAGTGAATTACAGCCCATTTATTTTTTCACTATTGCAAGGCTACATGTTCCCCATAGGTCAAATGGGAAGTTTGTTTATAACATCTTATAAACATAACTGGCCCTGGGAACTAGGTAGGAAAATAAAATTTTGTATGCGTGAACTCAGAATCTAAAGTATTAATCTTTTAGTAAAAGTGATTTTTACATTCTGTGTTTGAAAATACCACTTTTAGAAAGTAGGTATTTTCTTGCTCAGTCATCCCGTGTGCCTCTTCTGGAATGTGGATTGCTTGTCTGGGTTTTGGATGACAGAAGACTGGGGAGTAGGAGTGGCTCCAGATAGTCTAGGTGGGTCAGGAAAGGGCAGAATACACCTGGGCTGCGATGGGGGAAGGGGGAGGAGATTTCCTTGCACCTCAAAGGGCCTGGTCTGCCTCTGACTATGCCGTCTCCACCTCCTGCCAGGAAGTCACACCAGAGAAGGCAGAACTGGTTTTGGCTGGGCACAGACACTCTCTGCCTAAGAGATCAAAAGATTTTGGGATATAAATATTGGAACCCAGACACCTGAACTTTAGAACTCTTTTGGATCAAGAAGACTGCCAAGAAGAAGAGCTGGAGAAGCTGTGAGGAGGAACTACCACTTTGCTGTGTGCTTTGCTGTGTTGGCCTGCAGTGGCTGCTTCTGTCTTGGACAGTGAAAGGACTGGACTGAACTTTCTGCAATCTACTTTGTGAGTTTCTCCAAGGGCTTGAGGTAGAGCTTGCCCCATGTTCAAGAAGTCTCAGGAACAGCAAAGACTTCGAGCTTTTCTGCTCTCAGCACTGGGGACTGTGTGTTTTGTGATGCAACAGAAGAAAAGCAACTCGATGGCATCTCCATGTCCTGAAGGCACCGCAGAGGGCACTGCCGCAACGCGACCCTGGTCTCACCGACAACGCCTGCTGACGTCGCCACCGCGACCTGTGGGCATCGCACTCTGCACCAACTTCGCTTCACGACGACGCCTTGGCACTGCAGAGGGCACGGCCACAACGCCGCACTGCGACCCTGGTCTCACTGACGATGCATGCTGACGCCACCACCGAGCCACTGCTCGCACCGCGACCTGTGGGCACCGCACTCTGCACAGCCCCGGTCCACGACAATGCCTTGGTATCCCAGACGATGACGCTACATGCCGAAATCGACGCCGCTGCTTACACCGTGGTTCGAGGGCAACGCTCGTAAAGTTAAATGATGCACCGACCTCATCCCGCACTGCAGCCTTGGTCTACTGACGCAGATGCGATCGACTCTATTCGTCAGCCGACGACAGCGCTTCAGCAACAACGACGCCGCTGCTTGCACCATGACCTGCCCGCACTATGACGAGCATCGCCTTCATCTCAAACCGCGATCCTGGTCTCACCGTCGACGCCATCTGACGCCGCCACCAAGCCGCTACTTGCACCGCGACCTGAGGGCACCGCACGCCGCACTGCTGCAGTTCGCACTGCAGCACCGACGATTGCCGACGCCAGCGCTTCTGACTTCAACAGAGAGGAGATCGACCTGCAACGCGTGTGACCTCGAGGGCCCCGACGACTCCTGCACCGACCTCCGGAACCGACGCCTGCGGACGCCGTGTTTTTGGAAGCTCAACGAGAGGTCATTGACGCCCCTCATTTCTAAAAGGTACTGTTTTGCGGGTCTTCCGAACACCGTAGCTGGCCCGCGATGCCGCTGTCAGTCAGAACTGCTTGGATTTGTTTGCTCATGATGCTGTGATAGCCCCGGACGGAGGAACATCAAGGAACAGTTTTTAAAGCTTATTTGGCAACTGTAGATTTTTAAGTGCTGTATTGTGGATTGTTATCGTTTTTGGTCTTGTCTTAAAGTATATAAACATATTGGCTTTTTCTAAACTGGTGTGGTGTCCTTTTGTAGTGCTTACACTGTATTACTGTGGGTTATGTGCAAATGCTTTACACACTGCCTCTAAGATAAGCCTGACTGCTTGTGCCAAGCTACCAAGGGGGTGAACAGGGGTTATTTTTGGAGTGTAACTCCCTTACCCTAACTAGGAAGAAGGGTCCCTATTTGGACAAAGGTGCAAGCCCTTGCCAACTAGAGACCCCCATTTCTAACAATAGTGTTTTCTGACCCCTCCTCTGCTGACCTGACCCTGGGCTTCATTCTGAAGTCCCACATGCATTGGGATTTCCTCCTGTGCCTTGTGGAACTTTTCCCGGCTTGGCCCTCCAGCAGCTACTGAAACCTGCAGCTCTGGAGGCGACCCAAAATTCAGCAAATGGTCTGCTTCAGGAGCTTCAAACTCCTCTCTTTCTGGAGCAAAAGTGATGACCTCTACAGCCACTGCCTTCCCGGAGTTTGCACTTTTCTGTAAACTTCCTGGTCCCTTCAAATCAGAGGTGAACCCAGCCTTACTCTGAGACTGACGTACAGCCTTTGCTCTGGACAAAACAGCTGACATTGTCCAAGCCATAAAGGCTTCTGGTCTTGGCACCAAGCCAGAGGCAATCAAATCATTGCCCAAGAGACATCGAGCTCCTTGCTTTTCCCGTATCCCGAAATTCATCATGGTCACCTTACAACTGAGCTCAGTCTCAACCAGGGCAAGCACATACTCTATGCCCTCTCCACTGGCTCCAGGGAGTGTCTCCTCAGTCATAAGGTACTTCTTCTGAACCAAAGTGTGGAAGGTTCCAGAATCCCTCAGGGCAGGCACTTTCCTCCTATTGACAGTAACTTTCTGCAGAATTCCCTGTGTGTGAGGATGAATGTGCTTCAGAGCATTTGGGAGCACCCTCTCCCAAATGTCCCCAGGTACTAGGTTGGGTATCTTTACCTACGTGCAACATACATGCTACCACGGGTGTCGCTGTGTTGCGTTCCTTCTCTTGACACTCTCTCTTGTTCTATCCCACCTTGTGGCACCTAAATGAAGTCACCACCTTGGACTTAGATGGACTTCCTTGCCGTCCCTTCTCATGATGCTCCTTCCCGGACACACAATTACCATTCCCATGTTTCCTGGGCCCTCCTTGAGTCCCGTGAGAATTGCCCTGGTGCGTATCCTCCATTTTGGAACATGTCTGTGGAGAGTTCTACTCCCCCTTTAGCTTAGGAGCGTGCTGTTCCAGCTCTTTGCGAGCCGCTGCTGGCTATCCACTTACCAGCACTGCATGTTTTGTTGGATCCAGCTCTGTCAGATCCGACGGGTATTGCCTAGAGACGCTCTGTCACCAGCAACTGGTCAACGGACTGAAAATCCTTGACCTCCGTCGCTCTCACCCACTCATTCCAATCACTCAATACACCATGAATCCAAGTCTCAAACGGAACACCATCCGCTCTCTTGCAGTCCCTGAATCTTTGCGGGTATTGAGCTGGTTTCAGCCTAAGCCTTCTAGGAAGAGCCTCCTTCATCCGCTCATAGACCGTCTGGTCTGCCACAGGCTCCTCCCAAAGATGGCTGTCACTTTCAAAGGCATGCGCCCCATTGAAGCTGCCTTAGACACCATATTTAAGGCCTGCGCCTTACAAGCAAACTCAAAGCTCATAAACCATTCGAAAATATCCAGACCTTCCACATACACGTGCACAAGATCTGTAGGAACCTTGGCCACAACCTGGCCTGAACTGGAAGTAGAGTCACATGACCACCCTCATTACCAGCTTCTTATAAAGGGAAGCTCGACCAAGTAAGGAGAGCGGCAATGTTCTCCAGTGTTTGACATCATTACGTAGTATGTCCAGAGGCACAGACAGATTTTTGGTATAAAACAGATTGGGATCGGGGGTCACATAGATCCCGAGGTACCGGAATGCCTCCACAGCCATCTCCACTTCGCATCCTAATGGGAGTTTAGGGAGCGGTTCTTGAATAGCAAAAATCGTGGATTTGGACCAGTTAATTGAGTATCCTGAATATTTACCGAAATTAGTGAAAATATTTAAAATTCTATGCACTGACTTTGCTGGCGACGCAAGATACAGCAGAATATCATCGGCATAGAGAGATATTGTGTCTTCCTGCCCCTCTGCCCACTTCAACCCCCTCAGCAGTGGATCTCCTCCGACCCATGTTGCCAGTGGCTCTAACATCAATGAGAAAATCAGTGGGGACGGGGGCATCCCTGTCTTGTGCCTCTTCTCAATTAAAACGTTCTGGACAGGCGATTGTTAACCGTAACCTGGCCTTTAAGATCCGTATAAAGTAATTTAACCCATCCCAGGAACTTTGGGCCAAACCCTAGGTGCTGCAGCACCTCAAATAGATATGGCCAATTTATAAAATCAAATGTCACTCTGGCGTCCAGGGACAACACAACAGCATCTTCCTCTATAACGTGCTTGCGGCCCAGGACATTGTGAGGACGACGGATATTCAGCGCTGTGTTGCTGCCCGGCACAAAGCCAGACTGGTCTACATGAACCAGTGAAGTTATAACAGGGGTTAGGCAAGAAGCCAAGATTTTCACGAGGATTTTAGCTTCAAAATTAATTAATGAAACTGGTCGGTAGGAACTGCAGCTATCGACGGGTTTCGCTGGTTTACGTATAACAACGATAGAGGTCATCGAGAAAGCCATCAACAGCCAACTCGCCACCTTCATCGAAGAGCACAAGATCCTCAACTCCTCCCAATCCGGCTTCAGGAAAAACCACAGCACAGAAATTGCCCTCCTCGCCGCAACAGACGACATCCGCTCCCTCCTGGACAGAGGAGAAACAGTAGCCGTCATCCTCCTTGATCTCTCAGGGGCCTTCGAGACAGTCTCCCACCGCACCCTAACATGCAGACTCCACGACGCAGGGATCCAAGGACAAGGCCCTCAACTTGATCCACTCTTTCCTATCCGGTAGAATGCAGCAGATCAGACTCCCCCCTTTCCTTTCAGACCCTACACCAACCACCTGCGGAGTCCCCCAGGGGTCCTCCCTCAGCCCCATGCTCTTCAGCGTCTACATGGCTCTGCTCGCCCCCATCGTCAGAACTCAGGGACTCAACATTGTTTCATATGCAGACGACACCCAACTCATCCTCTCCCTATCCAACAAACCCAACGCAGCAAAACACAACTTTCAAAAAGGCATAGAAGTCATCGGCAAATGGATGAAAAGCAGCTGCCTACAACTCAACACTGACAAAACAGAAGTACTCATCATGGGCCCAAACCCCAATGCCTTGAATGACACCTGGTGGCCCCCCGCCCTCAGAAGCCCACCCACCCCCACAGATCATGCACGCAACCTTGGAATCATCCTGGACCCGACCTCAAAATGGACCGCCAGATCAACTCCGTCGCATCCTCCTGCTTCCACATCCTCCGCCTCAAACGTAAGACCTTCAAATGGATCCCCCTTGAGCACAGAAAGACCATCACTCACGTCCTTGTCACCAGCAGACTCGACTACGGCAACGCACTCCAAGCCAGAATAAACAAAAACCTCACCTGTAAGCTGCAAAACATCCAGAACGCTGCCGCAAGACTGGTCCTCAACCTGCCAAGACACTGCCATATCTCCCAGCACCTGCGCACACTCCTCTGGCTCCCCATCGAAGCTAGAGTCCTCTTCAAGATCCTCAGCCATGCACACAAAGCCCTCCACAACACTGGACCGGCATACCTGAACAGCCGACTCAAATTCCACGCATCTGATCAGCCCAGCTCTCCTACGCCGTGGTCCCCTGCGCCAGAAAGACCAGAGCATGGAACGCCCTGCCGCTCCACCTCAGACAGGCAACATTACTCCCCACCTTCACGATGAAACCTCAAAACTTGGCTCTTCGACAGACCCCCTCTTGTTGGACTGAAACCTGCACCTCCCCTCCTCCCCAGCGCCTTGAGACCCTTATGGGTGAGTAGTCACGCTTAACAAACACATGAGTGATTGATTGATTGAGGCCAATCTTTGGTCCTCTGGTAGGATCCCCCTTTCATAACTTTCATTGTACATTTTTCTCAAATGGGGCACGACGAGCGAGGCTGTTGATTTTAGGAATTCAATGGGGATCCCATTAGGCCCCATTGCCTTCCTCGCCTAAATGCTGTTTATTGCAGTGCCAATTTTATCATCTGTGAGATCTTCCTCTATTGCATCCCTATCCTCAGAGCACAGGGTAGGCATACGCATATCTGCCAGTAGTTGGCGAGAGTCCTCTGCTGTGGTGCTGACCGAGGGAGTATAGATCCTCTCCAGGTGATCCGTGAAGGCATCCGCAATTGCTTGCGGGTCCAACAGAGTCTGCGTTCTTTTGATTTTTAATCTGGGGACCCAACGTTCTGTTTGATCCCTTTTTTCCAACCCTGCGAGCAAATTGCCCGCTCTGTCTCCCATTTCATAAAGCCTGTGACGTGTGGACAGTAACTTGGCTCCAGCCCGCTCCCGGGCTAGGGTTCTCTATTCAAGTTGTTTAATGGCTAGCTAATGTTGTTTAATGGCTAGCTAATATTCCCTGGATTCACTAGGTGACCGTGAGTGTTCTGTTTCGAGCTGCTGAAGCTCGCTTTCAAGCTGTTCTATTTGCCGTGGCTGCTTTTTATTATATCCCATCTTGAGTGCTAATGCCTGTCCCTTCACCACAGTTTAAAAGGCCTCCAATATTATCTGCGCCGAGTCCACCGACCCAACATTTTCTTTGAAATAGTTCTCAGAGTGTGATACTAAACTCTCTTTTATATATGGGACCTTGAGCAGCCAGGGATTAATAACAAATGTATTTTGTTGTCTCTGATTATGATGCGTGAGTTCCACCCACATCGAGGAGTGATCAGAAATGCCACGTGGTAGACAACATGGTTACTGAGCGGTAGCAATGTTTTCCGATTGGGTCAGAAAATAGTCAATGTGGGAGACGCTTCTGTGGGCACTTGAGTAATAAGTGAAGTGAGTCCAGTCTGGGTGGAAGTGACGCCATATGTCGATGACGCCCATGGCCTTGTTAAACTCTGACATGTGTGTGTTGGAGCGTGTCTAGGGGCGTTTTGGATGTCAATCTACTTGGTCATTAAGGGTCATATTGAAGTCTCCCCCTAAAATTAGCATACCCAATGGGAGGTCAAGCAAGATTTTTCCAAAGTCGCTCAGCGCCTCTTTCCCTAGCGCTGGTGGGATGTATGTTGAAATAACATTAATTGACCTTCCCTCCCAACTTGCCTCCAAAACCGCAAATCTACCTTGGGGATCTGCCCATGTGCGTATCGGAGTGAGTGCGAGACTTCGTTTTACCAATATACCTATGCCTCTGGATCCCGAAGAGTATCCTGCATGGACAAGAAGTTTATATCCCCATCGGGTCAGGGCTTTACACTTGTTTCCCGCTAAGTGTGTTTCTTGTAACAAGACTAGATCAGGGGCGTGTCGTTTGAGGTACTGCAGCACGATGCCCCTCTTTATTTTGTCCCCGAGCCTATTGACATTCCATGTCAGAACGGAGAGTGATGTCTCTGCAGAGTTTCCAGCCATTTCACCGTTAGGCGGGTATATATGAGTCCGGGAACGGACAACACAGGGCAGTCCAACGCTAGCCGGCCCACCTCTTATGGTATAGATGTTGAGTGGCGTGTAGGAACACAAATCACACAAAGTGACAGGAACCCATTCTGATCATGAATGAAGATATATTGTGTGACTGATTCCAGTGATTTGAACAGTGTGACTTGAGTACAAAAAACATAACAAGACCCTCCCCAACCCTTCAGCTGCCCTCCCAACCCCCTGCCAGTGGATTTAAAACTACATACTCCCCAAAAAGGCAGAGTGCCTGTCGCCCCCACCTATTAGCAGAGGTGCCTGGTACACAGCCTCTCACCCCCCCCGCCCAGATCTGGAAATGTCAATAGTCGAACTGCATGATATGATTAGATCCCAGCCCAAAATGAATCTTTCAACATTCGCATTGTAGTTATGACTACCCCCCAGTTCTGGGAATATTATTTAAGTGTATTTTGATGAGACTCTCTTAGTGGAGACCCCTCCCGTTCTATCCCTTCTATTTACTGCTCGAGACAACTAGAGCCACTTAGCTGTAGTGCCTGTTTCTTAACGTTAAGCAGCGTTCAGTGTCTTCTTAACTCCTGGAGATCGTTTCTGCTTCTTTAGTGGCTAGGTCGCCCCGCATCCCACTGGAGGGCTCTGGTCTGTTGTTGTTTCGTAATCCAGTTTGCCTCTCTTTGTTAGGCCTCCCCACTCGACGCCATCCTTCCAGCCAGTCCTGTGCTTCCTCTGGTGAGGAGAAGAACCATGTCTTGCTATCCACTGCAATTTGTAGTTTAGCTGGGAAAATCATTGCATATTGTTTGTCCCTTTCTCTCAGTGCCTTTTTGACCGCCAGGAGACTGTGCCTAGGATTTTGACCTTTCGTAGTGAAATCTGAAAAAAAGGATATCACACGGTTCTCTAATTTGATTGGTGGGTTTTTGCGTGCAGTGTGGAGTATTGCATCTCGATCTCAAAATTTAAAAACTCTTGCAATAATTGGTCAGGGGGGAGCTCCTGGCTCAGGCCGCCCCCAGGGACTCGATGAGTCCGTTTAATGGAAAAATAGTTTGAGAGTCCCTTTGGTTGCAGGCGTTTGGCGATTAGTTCTTCTACAAAAAGGTCTGTAGCCGGGCCCTCTGCCTGTTCTGGAACCCCCAGGATGCAGACATTATTGCATCGCGCCTTTCCTTCGTATGCGTCTAATTGCACTTCCATTTTGAGCTGGCTGTCTCATAGGTGTTGAACTTCTTGTTTAAGTTGGGAGGCATCTTTTGTGAGCTCAAAAGTGACATCTTCTACTTCCTTAACTCTGGTGTCCATCTTGTTAAGGTCTGCCCGTATGAGCGAGACCTCAATATTCACTACATCAAGTAAGAACTCCAGAGAAGTGCGCACCCCATTAATGGTGGCCATAATATATTGGAGCGTTGTATCCTGTGGAGCAGGGGGGGAATCGAGTATTTTCTGGACCTCCGGTTGGGCGTCGTCTTGGTCATCTCCAATTTCGGTCCATGCAAATTTGTTGAGTTTAGTTTGCAGTGTCGTCTTAGTGCCTTTCCCTCCTGCCATTCTCCAATCGTCACCGGATGGATAATAGATGGTGTATTAAGGATCAGACCCGGTAATCCCTGCCGCCTGCCCAGGGGCCTCTTGTCTCTAGTAACCTGTCACGTTTCCCAGTATAAATACCACCTGGTGGTTCAAAGTATCCGGAGATGTGCTCTTGGGTATCACGTGTTCTTGGTGAGCATGGAGCAACAAAGGGCCCCCTCCTTGCCGCGGTTGTACAAGCACCCCCACTTTTCTTGTTGAAATTGAGTGCCGTGGGGCTCAACAATCAGTGTACCGTCCCGGGGAGACTACCATTCATTGCCCGCAGGCCAAGTCTTTATTCTCCCCCCTAAATGTCAGGCCGAAAAATTGACCCACCTGCTCCCTGGCTCGCTCCCCCCCTTGCTGCACAAGCGAGCAGTCCTGGCAATTTTGACTCCCCCCTCACCGGGCTCACCTCAACTCACTGGGCCCAGGGTCCGCTGCTCCTCTCAGGCCCCTCTTGAGGTGAGTTTCCCAGTGTCTCCACCCAGGGTCCGTAGGCGTTGCCGCTCACCCACTGCTATGACAGTGTGGGTCGCAGCTTGTCACCTCTTGGCTGCTGGAGCCGTCCCTGCAGAGAAGTTACCTCCTGAAGCAATGTGATGGCACCTTCCCCCTCCGGACCGTCGCACTGATGTTGAATCACCTCTTTTGCAGGTATGGCCGTGGGTCTCACACCCTGAGCACTCAATCTCCTTGTCACGGCAACACCCCAGGCCTCCAGGTGTCCCCAAGCTCCCTTGTGGGCAGCTGGGGTTTGCGTGAAACACCTCCGCCTCCTGACTCACCTGCTTCCTTAAATATCACCGCAGCCGCAGCGCCACCATTTTATGCCGTCTCTCTGCCATCCGTGTCCGGAGCTCTTTCTTCGTACTGCCGCACCTCCAGGCACCAAATCAGTAAACCACCGACGCCCCCTGTGCAACAAGGGCTGGGGTCCCCCTTTAACTGGGTTTCACGTTGCTGGCCACGCCCCCCAGGAGCAACCTTCTTAAGTGTAAAGAGGGGGTCTCTTCCTTTTCCCTCCAATTTGTCCCCACCTTGCTCACAGGAATGCAGCCAAACACACATCTGTCCGCGGGGATTCCTTTCCTCCTCATGTTGTCACCAGGCTGGCCTGGGCTTCTTAAAATGGACTCAGGGTCCTCCATACAATGTACCATTGCAGGCACACTCACTCAGTGTACACTCTCAGTGCATTTCTGGCCAGCACTTTCACCTCTACGCATTGTACCTTTAACTGTACAACTGCGTTCAGTATACATACTCTGGGCCAGATTCACAAAGGTAAACCTTGACCTGAAGTCTAACTTTAGACCTGAAGTCTCAGTTTAGACCACAAGTCCAAGTTTAGACCTGAAGTCCAACTTTAGACCTGAAGTCTCAGTTTAGACCTGAAGTCCAAGTTTAGACCTGAAGTCTAACGTTAGACCTAAGTCTCAGTTTAGATCTGAAGTTTAAGTATAGACCTGAAGTATAAATTTAGACTTGAAGTCTCAGCTTAGACCTGAAGTCCAAGTTTATACCTGAAGTCTAACTTTAGACCTGAAGTCTCAGATTAGACTTGAAGTCCAAGTTTAGACCTGAAGTCTAACTTTAGACCTGAAGTCTCAGTTTACACCTGAAGTTTAAGTTTAGAGCTGAAGTCCAAGTTGAGACTTCAGGTCTAAACTTACACCTAAGGTCACAACTTAGACTTCAGGTCTAAACTTACACCTAAGGTCACAACTTAGACTTCAGGTCTAAACTTACACCTCAGGTCTCAACTTAGACTTCAGGTCTAAACTTACACCTCAGGTCTCAATTTAGACTTGAGGCCTAAGTTCATCTTTGTGAATAGGACCCTAGTCTGCGCGCACTGTTGAGTACTGTAGCTTTCCCATATTCACTCAAGGTGTGATTATTTTGAGACAGACCCACTGAAAGCACACACACTCACTATGTGCACGCTGCACATCTCTTCAAACTTCACATATTGTACTTCATGCAATCATACGTACACCCAGCACATACCGTCCCTGTGTCATGGACTGCACAGCTCTACATCTCTCATGTAACATATTCCTCCCAGGCATACATACAACCGCACATACACCAGCCGCACATGTACAGCACAGTACTGCACCATCCTTGTACTGAACCCTTCCCAGACACACATACAAGTAACTCAGAGTCACAGCTCCTGCGCTGCACTCCACATCTGCCTGATGTAGGTGAGTTAAGCACACACCAGCGGAACTTTACAATGACAAGTGAGCCTGTAGGCCTCACTTGAATGACACAGGATTAAAAAGGTCCTGTTCACTTCTACGGATCCCTCCGCGGTACGCTGCTGCCACCACGGCGCTCGTGCTACTTAACTCCCGGGGCACGTGGTGGCCGTCCACTACTATGAGGGGAGCACTTTGGGCCCCCCTCCCGGGCCAGCAAGGCCGCAATATATGAGACGGGCCTATGTCATGGTGCACATGCATGATCCGTGTTCGCCTAGGATGAAAAGGTCAGCATTAGCGACAAAGACAACAGTACAGTGGGCACTGGGGCAGGGGTGCACGTCTCTACCATGCAGAGGACATCTCCTTTCAAACAATTACTCTGAAATATACAGCACGTTGATATACTTATTTGTTGGCGCAGTTTGACACTTTGATACATTTTTACTTTATGCAATTTTACACTTCTCTGCTAAGATATTTTTTCATTTACTTAAGTGCATCATCACATCTCACGAGATTTATTGTCTATTCATTAAACTCAGGCACTTAACTTCAGAGAGGCAGCTTGAATGTTTGCATGGCGGTTAAATTAGGAAGGAAGTGTGCTGAGCACATTACGCCTCAGCCCTGTGGAACGCGCATGCTTAGGATTCACGCAGGCAGTCGCCTCCTGCGTGAATGACGCTGTACCCTTTCTTCAGCCTCACACGCCCTCTGCAGAAATCTAAAGCCGTGAGTGGACATTGAAGTGGAGACCCTCAGAAGAGGAGCAAGGACTGGAGAAGGACATGCGTGTGCTTCAGAAGTAGCCAGGACCTCTTGTGTGCAAAGGCATGTGACATGAGAGAATATATATATGCATATAATCATACATACATATTACTTACTGGCGGTTCGCAGTAGGGAGTTATGATTAGGACCAAAACTTCCATAGGAAAAGGGTTTTTTGTTTTGACAATAACTTGGCGCCGCTTGACGAATCTCTCCACAAAACTTCCCCTTTTTGCTTCAGCTGCTGTGTTGAAAGTTTCAGGGTGATACGTCAAGCGGGGACCAAGAAAAAAGAGGGGCCCACAACGCATTTTCCCCATGTTACGTCTATGGGGATTTAATTTTTTTTTAACATGACTAAAGCCCGAACTGCTGAACAGAATTACACCACATTTGGCAGAAAGGTAGTCATTTTTTAAATATGTATCTTTGAAAAACATAGATATCTGGAGGCACTGGACCTCGCAATGGACCTGCAAATCCTACTGATTGGTTTCCAGCACTTTAATCAGGAAGTGTTGGCAGCCATCAAGCTAAGTCCCAGAAAAAAGTAAAAAAAAAAAAAAATGGGGCAGGGAAGGAATACCCTGACCCCCAGATATGGTAGGGGGAGTCCCATGAAGACCCTGTGGGGGGTAAAAATCTGTTTTTTTAAATATTTTGCAGAGGATTCGCAAGCAAGCACAGGCTCCCACTCTTGTTTTACAGTAACTCACGGGTGAGCCAGGTTCTGGGGGCATATGCTAAAGATATAAGAGTGGGGGGGCATGTCCCCCCCTCTTAGGGCTTATCAAACCCCTGGGGACTGCCACCTCCCCAGGTAGTTTTTAATTATTAATGCAGGCGGGCCCACTAAGTCTGCCCTCAGCCCCAGGGACTGCCAGCTAACAGGAGCTAATTCCATCTATGTGGGGGAGGCCCTCATGGACCCCCTGCCCCAGGGGCCGCCACCTCCTATGGGCTAATTACAATAATATGGAGGGCCTCTCAGACCCCCCCCTGCACCAGGGGCCACCACCTTCCGGGGATAATTTCAATAGTATTGGAGGACATCACTGAGCCCCACTTCCCTGGGGACTGCAACCTCCCTGGGGCACATCTATTAAATAATTTTAAAACAAACACTGCGGGGGAGGCCCTATGGCCTCCCCCGCAGCTCCGAGGACTGTCAGGGGACTGTCACCTCCCTGGAGCTAAAATAAATAAGAATGCGTGGGAGGCTCTGCCCCACCACACAGCCCTGGGGACCGCCAACTCCCCGGGAACACATACAACAATTAAGGGAGTCCGTTACGGACCCCTGGTCCCAGGAACCACAACCTTCCTGGGCTTACTTCACAAAGGAGTGGGTCTGCACGGCCCCCTCCAGGAGCCCTATATTACCCTGGGGACCGCCACCCCCCCAGGGCCAGCTCTAGCAGTGTGCCGGCATGCCACAGCAAACAGTGTGCTCTACGTTGCCTTTTACGCACAGGGAGCGGCTCTGCATCTCTTGTGCGTAAAAAGCACTGCCGGCTCCTGCAGGAGGCGGGGAGCCGGCAGGGATCGTGGTCCCCAATGAAGTGGGCTGGCCTTGGGGGATCGGGTCCCAGGGCTGAAAATGGCCAGGGGGGCGCTTGACCCCCCTCCTTTGAAAGAAAATATATATTTTTTAAAACAGAAAATGCCTGGCCCCGTAGGATGGGGTCCCTGGAGCCAAAATCGGCCTGGCGAGGGCGGCAGTGCAGCCCCCCTCTTTAAAAAATACATATATAAAGGCTGGGACCAGGGACGGGGTCCCCGGGGGCTGAAAATGGCCCAGGGATGGGGAGTCATACAGTCACACTTTCATTTAAAAAAATAATTGTATTTTTAAAAGAAACACTGGTTCCCAGGGGATGGCGTCCGCGGGCTATAATCGACTCCTCAACAGCAGCTACTCCACCTCAAACACTATAATCACTACGTGGGATCAACTAACCACACAAACCACCACTCCCACCATGAGCTCGATCCACTCAGAAGCACTCTGAGACACCTGCCCCCACCACATGTTCATCCTGGGGAGCAACTCCATCAGTAAGGAACTCACCACCATCCCCAACTCACCCATCGCCTCTGCCTCCTTTCCAGAAGGATGGAAATGCAGAGAAGTACACCCCCTGCTAAGAAACCTACTGCTGACCATGAAGAACTCAAAAACTACCGGCCAATCTCCATGCTCCCGTTCCCGGCTAAAGTCCTTAAGAAAACAATAAACAGCCAACTCTCCAACCATCTCGAGATCTGCAACCTCCTGGCACCATCCCATCGGGATTCAACACTAATCACAGCACAAAAAACACCATAATCAGAGCCACAGATGACATCTAATCTCTCCAAGACCAGGGAGAGACCACAGCCCTGATCCTCCGTGACCTCTTCACAGCCTTTGACACTGTGTCACGCTACACCCTCCTACATGGACCCCATCAGATGGGGATCCAAGGAAACGCCTTAAATTGATCGCCTGCCTCCTCGATGGAAGAACCCAGGGCGTTGGCCTCCAGCCTCACACCGCAGGCCCTAAGAACATCTCTGCGGTGTACCCCAAGGGTCCTCACCTGATAGGGGTCCAGATTCCATGTCGCCTGAGCGGGGATCAGAAATCTCTTGATAGGGTCTGTCCTACGTCTTGTGACATCTCTACAGGTTACCTGCTCCTTCAACGTACCTGGGATGGTCATTACAGGAGCACTTCAGAATCCTGCTCTAAGAGCAGAGCTCGCCCCACCCCTGGCTGCTTGAAAGCTCTTCACCAGGTCCCTGGGCAGTGAGTTACGAGTCAGCATCCTTGGTTCGGCTGATATCCTGCGGTCGCAGGTCCTCCCGACCTCCCTTTGTGTGACCAAAGTCCTGTATATTTCACCTTCCAAGGGTCAGGCAGTCAGGGCTTCCTCCAGCTGCAGACAGACGGTGGGCGCAGGTTTGGGACTCAGATAACGTTTGACGTTTAAATATCTCAATGTCCAGTCACAGCTGTCTGTTGAAAAGAGACGATCGTTATTTATATATATAGGAAATATAAAGGAGTTAAATAGATATACAAGATAAAAGGTTCTCCTATCATCTCCTGGCACCGATGTGTGTCCCCCAAACCGCTTTATAGCGCTTACGTATTAGGTTCAGAAGCGCTATAGAGTATTATCGTATCGACAGGGACTGAAAGTCCTGTGCAGTCACTGGGGGGTATTGTCAGTTGCTTACTATGCACAATGATTCCTATTCATTAAGGAGACAGGTTGTCACAAACGTCCTCGGGGAGCCAGGACACGCCTCCCTTCTTGTCCTGGCTTCTCATTGGCTCTGGCTCACAGCTCTGGTGTCCAGATAAGAGAACCCTTGGGGGCGCTGTCAGTCGTAGCAGGTTGAGGTCCCACCTGAGGGTCCAGGGAGCCGCGTGCAGCTTTACCTGTTCTACAAGGTCAGCGTTTCGATGCATTCGCTGCTGAGGCAGGGCTGAGGGCCAAGCAGCCCTTCACTCAAGGGGCCACAGCTGGAAAATGGCTGACGATGGCTGGAATCTTTCCGTGGTGGGACCCGCTGGACCTCCTAGCATCTTCAGACAGGTGACACCCAAGGTACAATCCGACCACACCTGGGTCATAAAACCGGAGGCAGAGCTGAAAACTGCTCCACTATCTGGAGGGCGCCCACGGGCCCTGGGGTACAAACAGAGGCCCTGGGGTGAAAGGGATGAAACGTCACCCTCCCTGCAAATGAAGGGATCAAAGAGGCGTCCACAATTCAGGGAGGTCAAAGGTCCCTGCAAGACCGTCAACTAGCTTAATATCTATTGTACCTTGAAGTTACTTCAAAGCATTGTCTGGAGCATTTATGGCAAACCAGTGACACAGGAACCAATCTAGGGGCGTGTGCCATGCCAGGCGCCCCACATACACCCAGACCAACCACATGGTACGGACCGCAAGGTGATCAAAGAAATGCATATTTCTATAGAGACAGAGCAACATGCGAGAGTGAGGCTTCTGGGATTCCCTTCCAGCGTCCATCACAGGTCAAAGGAGGAGGTCACAATGGAGTCAGAAGAAGAAGCAGCAGGAATGAGCCATCTCTGGAAAGATCAGAGGGGAGCCCTGTCCACACAGCCACGGCTCATCTGGACACACTTATGTCTAGTCAGAGAGCAGTGGCCTAACAGGAGGTTCTTGTAGCAACCTCAGCTCTTCAGGAACTTGTGGAGAGAAGCTACATGTCGGTTGTCAAGTACACAAGGTATTCTAATGAGGCAACAGGCCATCCTCCCTCCCACCTCCCCTACTCCATGGCGAACACTGGACCTCCACTACCCATTGCTATGACACCACCACCCTCCTCACACTCAACCCTGGAAGACTTAAAGAATGCCAACAGCCTCGCCGAACATGACCCACGGCCAGTTCTCCTGCCTCCACTGCTGCCAGACCCTCACTGCCACCCCGGCCTCCAACACCGGCGACGCCAGCACCGGCGACACCCTAAAATGCATCCTCCTCAACGTACGCTCCGTACACAAACACGCCATGGAAATCTGGAACCTACTCGACTCTCTCTCGCCCGACATCGCCTTCTTCCCAGACACCTGGACCAACTCATCCTCCACCCCCGACATCAGCACCGCCATCCCAGACGGATACAAGATCCAGAGGAAAGACCACCCAGGAGGGGGCCTCGCTATCGCCCACAAGAGCACCCTCCACCTCACATCCTCCAGTGAAACCTTCCACTCCGCCGAACACCTGCACTTCCAGATCCAGACCCCCTCCCAAAGCAACCCTCCAAGGAACCCTCGTCTACAGACCCCCCGGCCCCAGAACACAATTCACCACCACCATCACCGACTTCATTGCACCCCACGCCATCACCTCAACAAACTACATACTCATTGGAGACCTGAACTTCCACCTCGACAACCCCAGCGACCCCAACTCCACTATCCTTTGTGACAACCTAGCCAGCATCGGACTTAAACAACTCGTCAACACACCGACCCACAGAGGAGGACACACCCTCGACCCTATCTTCGCAGCAGGAAACAGCGTCCAATTCAGCCACACAACGCAGCCGACATGGACCGACCACCACTGCATACACTTCACCATCAACAAACCCAAGGCACCTAAACCAGCCCCACGCCCACCACGAAGAAACTGGAGCAAGGTTACCGACAAGCAACTTAACTCCGCCCTCACCCGAGACAACCACTCCTGGGCACCCTACGCATACGACGCAGCCAGAGAACTCCACACCTGGATCTCCGACTGCACAGACGAGCTCGCCCGCTACGCAACCCCAACAGATAACGCCCCAGAAAAGCCGCCTGGTTCACCACCGCTCTCCAAGAAGCCAGACGCACCTGCAGATGCCTGGAGAAGAACTGGAGAAACGCCAAGACAACCGAAAACCATACCACCTACAAGGGCGCCATGACGGACTACCACAACCAGATCAGAGCCACCAAGAGGAACTTCATCCACAACAAAATCCTAGCCAACTCCACCAACTCCAAGGAACTTTTCAGTGTCATTCAAGAATACATCAACCGAGGTAGCGAAGCCACAGATATCACTCCATCCCAACACCTCTGTGACAAGCTTGGAATCTATTTCCACATCAAGATCAAAAACCTCTATGACAAGTTCATCGACCATCCACCAGGCACCACAGACGGCCCCCCGCCCCCCAGAAACACCAGCCAGCTCACCATCTCCAACTGGACACCGATCACGGCCGAAGACACTGCCTCGACCATGAAAAGCATCCACTCGGGGGCCCCCACCGACCCCTGCCCCCTCACATCTACCACAGAGCCGCGGCCGCGGACGCCATCGCACCCGAACTACAACGCACCATCAACACCACCTTCAAAACAGGCACCTTCCAAGACGACTGGAAGCGCACAGAAGTCAGACCTTAGCTCAAGAAGCCCAAAGCTGACCCCACCGACCTCAAGAACTATCGGCCCATCTCGCTCCTCCCCTTCGCAGCCAAAGTTGCAGAGAAAGCAGTCAACAGGAAACTGACACGATTCATTGAAGAGGACGCAGTTCTTGACCCGTCCCTATCCAGATTCCGAAGCAACCACAGCACAGAGACCGCCCTACTTGCCGCCACAGATGACATCTTCACCCTCTTTGACCAAGGCCACTCCGCAGCCCTCATCCTACTCGACCTATCAGCAGCCTTCGATACCATCTCCCACCGCACACTTGTCGCTAGACTACATGACGCAGGCATACAAGGAACAGCCCTAGACAGGATCCGATCATTCCTCATCGGAAGAAGGCAAAGGATCAGACTCCCACCCTTCCTCTCTGACCCCACGAAAATAACCTCTGGAGTCCCACAGGGTTCATCCCTGAGCCCCACCCTCTTCAACATCTACATGGCCCCCCTCGCAGCCATCGTCCAACAATACGGCCTCAACATAGTATCCTACGCCAACGACACCCAGCTCTTCCTCTCCCTCACAAAAGACCCCACCACTACCAAACTCAACTTCCAGAAAGGAATGCAAGACGTCACAGTCTGGATGACCAACAGCTGCCTGAAGCTCAACGCCAAGAAGACAGAAGACCTCGTCCTCGGTACCACCTCTTCTGCAAGGAACAGCACCTGGTGGCCGACCGCCCTCGGAAGCCCACCTAGCCCCTCAGACCCTGCCAAGAACCTCGGCATCGTACTCGACTCATCCCTCAGCATGAACCGACAGGTCAACGCCGTCACCTCCAGCTGCTTCAACCCCCTCCGCATCCTCCGCAAGACCTGCAAGTGGATCCCCCCTGAGTCAAGGAAGACAGTCACCCACGCACTCATCACCAGCAGACTGAACTATGGAAATGCACTCTACGCCGGCATCAACAAGACCCTACTCAGCAAACTCCAGACAATACAGAACACCACCGCCAGACTCGTCCTCGGCATCCCCCAACACGAACACATCAGTCAACACCTACGAAGTCTCCACTGGCTCCCCGTGGAGAAAAGAGTCACTTTCAAAATCCTCACTCATACCTACAAATGCATACACAACAACGGACCCAAATACCTAAACAACAGAATTAACTCCCACGTACCCAAAAGAAACCTCTGATCTTCCAACCTCGCACTGGCCAAAACCCCGCACATCCACAGAGCCAGAGCAGGCAGAAGATCCTTCTCTCACATTGCAGCCAAGACCTGGAACGAGCTACCGGCAGACATCAGACACCCCCCCTCCCCGAACACCTTCAGTAAGACCCTCAAGACCTGGCTCTTCGGTTAAACAGATCTGCAGACCCCCCCCCCCCCAGCGCCTTGAGACCCTCATGGGTGAGTTGCGCATTTACAATTCCCTGATTGATTGATCTGCCCATGCACACAGCATCTGCAACAACATCCCTGTGTCCATCCGGACCGCCCCAGCATCTGTGCACGCAGGATCTGCAAAAGCATCTCTGTGTCCATCTGGACCGCCCCAGCATCTGTGCACGCAGGCAGGATCCGCAACAACATCCCTGTGTCCATCTGGACCGCCCCAGCATCTGTGCACGCAAGATTTGGAACAGCATCTCTGTGTCCATATGGACTGCCCCAGCATCTGTGCACGCAGGATCCGCAACAACATCCCTGTGTCCATCTGGACAGCCCCAGTATCTGTGCACGCAGGATCCGGAACAGCATCTCTGTGTCCATCTGGGCCGCTCAACGCTACTCCAGTGTAGGTTCGACATGAAGGTGTACTTCTTTTAAAGGATACCATATCATGATGCAGTCACAGTCCATCTTAACTCTTACAAACCAGCTGCCCTTCCAATCACGTGGACTGTGTTAGATCGGACCTGGCGGAGTCTTCCTAAGACCCCTTGTGAGCCTTTGTAGGCTAATCCAATGCAAACCAGCGCAAGGCCAGGATTCCAGGTCAAAAATGTATGGGTTCATTATAAAACATACCCATGACAGAAAGCACAAAGTAATTGATCAATTAATAACCAAAATTATCAAAAATATTCAAAGCAATGTTCTGCGAGAGGACTAATGTAAGGTGAGCCTCTGAATGAAACCCAATGAAAGAACGGAGTTCAGCAAGTGGCAGAGTGAGGTAAATCCAGCTGCTTGCGCTGGTTTTTAGCACCAAGAGTTTGTTCTTCACTAGAAAATCATCACAAACGAGACCATACGCAGCGCAAGAGGATGCAGCTTCTTTCTGCCACTCGAGTAGATGTCCGACTACGGGAGGTAGTCTAGCGTATCATTTCACTTGCTTGCGCTCACCAACTTAACGTGGACGAGTCGCATGGGAGGAAAAACTCCACTCCGCACCCCTATGCTGAGTTTTTCAGAACTCCACGCTCTATGCGGAGCGTAGAGTGGGAAAAACTCTGCAGACTCCGCAAGCGGAGCAGAGTTTGCCACCCATCCCTAGATAGTACCTGCAGGCATGCTGCATGTGTGTATTCTACTGGCAATTAAAACTCAACCTGGAATCACAGGTGCAGAATTACTAAGAATTCACGCAGCACAGTGCCGCAAGGCAAGTTGCTGCCCTGTGTTTTATGAACAGGAGAGAGCTGAAGAGCATCAAATTGACAAAGATATGGTTCTCTTCAGCTCTCTCCCAGCGTGGCTCAGTTGTGGTAGCCTAGCGTCAACGCAGGCATCCTTTCACCATGCTACAAGGGTGCCTGTACTGTGGGCAAGATTGTTTTTGAGTGGTAAGGGATATCTTTCTGCACAAAAATTATAAAGAGAGGCATTTCCCTCTGTTTATGTGTGGTGTGCAGAATACATAATGCACAGAAAGAGTAAGTGACAAGGAGAAATTAATATATTTCTCCTCATTACGCAGCTCTGTGATATGCGTGCTGATTTTACACAATTCCAGATTTACAGACCTTAGTAAACCTGGAATAGCATGACACCCACTGGTGGATGCACGGGACGCACGGGACGCCCATGGAAAGCCCATGGAAAGCCCATTCTCCACCCACAGAATGCCCATGCGACACCCACGGAACACCCATGCTACACCCATGGAACGCCCATGCTACGCCCATGGAACGCCCATGCTACACCCATGGAACTCCCATGCTCCACCCATGGGACGCCCATGCTCCACCCACGGAATGCCCATGCTCCACCCAGGGAACACCCATGCTACGCCCATGGAGCTCCCGTGCTACACCCACAGGATGCCTTTGCTCCACCCACGGAACACCCATGCTCCACCCATGGGACACCCATGCTACACCCATGGGACACCCATGCTACACCCATGGGACACCCATGCTACACCCACAGGATGCCCATGCTACACCTACAGGATGCCCATGCTACACCCATGGAACGCCCATGCTACACCCACGGAACGCCCATGCTCCACCCATGGGACGCCCATGCTCCACCCACGGAATGCCCATGCTCCACCCAGGGAACACCCATGCTACGCCCATGGAGCTCCCGTGCTACACCCACAGGATGCCCTTGCTCCACCCACGGAACACCCATGCTCCACCCATGGGACACCCATGCTACACCTATGGGACACCCATGCTACACCCATGGGACGCCCATGCTACACCCACAGGATGCCCATGCTACACCTACAGGATGCCCATGCTACACCCATGGAACGCCCATGCTACACCCACGGAACGCCCATGCTCCACCCATGGGACGCCCATGCTCCACCCACGGAATGCCCATGCTCCACCCAGGGAACACCCATGCTACGCCCATGGAGCTCCCGTGCTGCACCCACAGGATGCCCTTGCTCCACCTGTGGTAAATATTTCATTACCGGTACTATTTTTTTATGCGGTAAAGTCTAGTAAGAATAACTCAGTAAATATAAGAGGCAGAATCCGTGGTATTAGAGGTTCTAAAAGGCTTTATTCCTCTACAAAGGAATTACAGTTCGAACTGTAGGCTTCAAATTCCATCACCACGAAGGTTCAGGAAGGGAAGGCAATACATTATTGACAAGTAATGATATTTATATGAAAAGTATTACATTAAGACAGATGCAGGAGGCGTAACAGCTGATAACACAGATAATGATATACATACGTAATGAAAAAAGGCGTAAACATAGGCGTAACTAGAAACGTCATTAAACATGATGTCACAAGTGGGTGGATCCATAAGAGAATCCTGCAATGTCAGCAGAAAATATTTGGCAGAGATGCACGCGCAGCCACATGACGTGTGATTGACGTGCAACTAGAGGGTGAAGGGGACTTGACATTTAGCTCTACATGTGGAGACAGAAGTCTGAGGGGTCATGTCAACCTAATCCCAAATCATATCTAATATCTTATGTTTAAAGAACTGTATTATCCAAAAGGAAAGGTCTCTCGGGCGGAATCTATTCTATACTGACTGTTAGTGCGTGTACAAGCGTCTAAGTGTCTACATGAGATGCGAGGGGGCAGGAATCTTCCATGGTAACAGGGGCTATAAATTACTTGCATGAGGACAGTGAGGCCTGGCCCTTTGCACGGTAGCTGGAAGAATGTTTACCTAAACTACTAGACAGGAATGCATCGGATGAGGAGCGGAGCAGATAATCTTGAAGGTGAAATACAGTTTTTGGCAGGCAACAGGCTGGATCAGGCACCGTTAGCCGCGCAGGGAGTAGGACAAAGTTCATGGATACAGATGCAGGTTCGGGCTGGAGCTTTCAGAGGCAGAAGGCAGGAAAAGGCTTGATGGCAGAATTCAGGGCCTACTCGCCTGAATCTGTAAAATGTGGAAAGTGAACCACATAAAGTCGGTGGCCTTTCATACTTATGAATGGAATATCTGACCCATTCATGGCGAGTCTGAAAGAGGACATGTTGACGGTGGACGCACATGTATTTGCGTCTTCATAACTGGAACTGGAGGGAACATACATGTACTTATAGCATGCACATGGAGCCGTTGGGGTCTACGATAGGGGACATAACTGATCACAAAATTCATATTTCCTCATTCCCTCCTTGTCCCCTACGGACCCTCAGGAGATATCGATCTTCATCAATCCATCGATCTGTTCATATAGCATCATTTGTTCTTCTTTCTTCTTCCGGGATCTTGAACGAAAACTTGGATGCGGGATACACGATGTGGCACACAGACCACAAATCGCTGGCCCACATTGTAGACATAAGCAGCAACTGAATAGTATGAGAAAGCCAATACCTAGGAAGGATAGGATCCTCCATCCCCAGGCTGATAACACGCTCCAGAACCAACCGGACCAAGTCCAGGTGCCTGGACTCTGGTGTATCTGGCTTATAATCTTATGAAGGCGAGTTATGGCTTTATATACTGACGGCGAGTTTTCTGGTATGAAAACACAGCAACTTGATCCGATGACCCTACAAGCTCCGCCCCTATCGGCCAGGATGACGTCAAGGACAAGACGATTTTGAAGCACAACAATCCGCATAGCAGACTGCTCTTCTGTTAAATTGCCTAAGGCGGAAGTAGTCTCGTTCACTACTGCTTCAAGGGTTCTAGTTAATCTACGTATCAGCTTACTATTAGTGACTGTACCTATATAGGGAAAGAAACCTTTATTGAAATCTGTGTATTGCTCCCATGCCGTTTCAGTGTAATCGACAATCGGGAGATCTCTCTGCTGTCTATTGTGTACTAAATGGGTATTTCTGTGATAGTCAGGAGGGGCTAGGAAAACAGGTGGCAGAAGGAATGCTATGTAACAGGTACCATCCCAATCTAGAGGTAGACGTATATATGCGGTCTGGCCACATATGAAGTAGGAATGACGGGAAGCTCTAAATGTAGACTTGCCTTGATCACTGAATCTTATTACAGTGGTACATTTACTATGGCCCATGTGTATGGAACCATTCTTTCTTACACATAATTCCCCTTTAACTGGGAATACTGACATAACGGATAAGATTGGCGTAGCTTCGGATTCAACATTCAGAATCAGGAGGTTAAGTGTAAAATTACCTAATCCATATACTTCATTTTCTAGATCAGTTCCTGTTCTTTTGGGAAGTCCCTCCTTGTTAGGGTAGCAGACTTTAAGCAAAACTGGGTTCAGGTTTCCCCATACCCAGTTGTCTTGATAAACTACGGGATTTGAATCTAGGGAATTAATCAAACTAAACCATGCTCCACATGAGCCATTGTGTGTGAACGGATACGGAAAGAGGGGCAAAACTCCCTTATAGTTCTGATAGGGAGGGAGTCGGCCACATATCCAACAATTGGTAGCATTGCTGGTCTGATGGGAATGATGTAACATACTAATGAAAGTGTTGTTGCGCAGCGCAAATCTATAAGACAACTCATGCGGAGGTAATTCGCTAAAAGAATGTTCTGCGGTAACATTGTAAGCATGCTTAGAAATAGGGTAATACATATGTAACAATACACTAGAAATGATGATCAAAAGACTTAGAAAAAACAAAATTAATAATGTAACTGTGCAGTGACTACGAAGCGATTTACAGTACGCATGTTTTTTAAGCTTTATCTGTCTATTTCTCTTTCTATTTCGGTCTAGAGGATACATGTCAGAGACAAATTCAACCGATTCACCTTGGAGAGGACTTAAACAATCAAATTGTCTGACTTGCTAGACCTTAATTTCAGTTTATAGAGTTCATTTTTTGTCTGTTCAACCAAGGGGAGCTTTGAGTCTGTCTGTGAGGGAATGCAGGGCTGAGTGTTCACATCGGACGGTAGTCCATAAAATTTCTTGATATGACTCGAGTGCAACCACCCTTTACGTCCCTCAACCTTCACGGCTGTCCTTGTCATCAGCAAGACGAGTTTGGGCGATTTCCACCTGGGCTCCAGCTGGGTCTTCCGGTCGAAGTTCCTCACAAGAACCAGATCACCTGGAACCACGTCATGGGGCTTCACCTCAGTGTTATCGGGAAAAGCTGCAGCTACCTGTGAACGACAAGATTGTAGTGCAGACATCAAGGAAGCCAGGTAATCTGTCAGCATATTACAGTCAACATCAGTGATTTTACGAGGTATAGGCGTCCCCCACATATTTGGTGGTCTACCGAAGATCACCTCGTACGGGGATAGCCCTGTTCGAGAATGTGCTACCATTCTCATATAAAAGAGCGCAACTGGTAAGGCTACTATCCAATCGACACCTTTTTCTCTACTTATTTTGGACAATCTAATTTTCAGAGTTTGATTATGACGTTCCACAAGACCTGCTGCCTCGGGATGTCGAACACAGTGGAATTTCCATTGGTAACCTAACAGAAGTGAAACGTGTTTCATTAGTTCGGATGAGAATGGCTGGCCGTTATCTGAGTATACAACACGTGGTAAACCGAATCGTGGGAAGAATTCTCGAACTAGCTGTTTGGCAGTAGTCGGGGCAGTGTAATCTGAAACCGGGTAGGCTTCTGTCCAACGGGAAAGAGCACAGACAACTACGAGAACATATTTGAATCCTCGACATCGTTCCATCTGGATATAATCCATCTGGAGGACTTCAAAAGCATGATCGGGAGGTTGAAATCCACCCTGCTCTACGGGGATGCTTTTACCTGGATTAAACTGACAACATATCATACAGGTACGTACTTTCTGTTTGGCTGCTGCTCGCAAGTGTTTGTTGAACCAAATGTGTTGAATACTGTCTAGCATAGCTTTTTCTCCTAGGTGCGCTGGACTATGTATTGTGTTAATGATGACTTGAACCATGGAGTCGGGAAGAAACCATATAGATTTTTCCTTCGTCATCCATCCTTGATCCGTTTGGATCCCTCCTAATTCAGTCCATTTCTTTATTTCTTCTGGTGTAGCATGTGTCTGTATGTCAATTACATCAAGGGCGGGATCCTTAACTGTCATGCAATGTGTTGGTGTCGAAACTATTGTCTTTGTCGTGTCAGTTGTATGAGTCTGGTTCTGAGCAGTCTGTTTAGCTGTTCTGTCAGCTAGGTCATTACCCTGAGAAATGATATCGGTAACTTTTGTATGAGCTTTGCATTTCATAATCGATATTGCAATAGGTAGATGAATCGTGTCTAATAGGGTTTGAATGAGGGGTCCGTGTTGGATGTGGGCACCGTGAGAAGTTAAATAACCTCTCTCTCGCCACAGTACGCCGAAGTCATGGACGACTCCGAATGCATAACGTGAATCTGTGTATATGTTGACTTTCTTATTTTTGGCTTGAATACAGGCTTGTGTCAGAGCGATGAGCTCTGCTGCTTGAGCTGACAAAGTGTTAATACAATTTGTTTCAACGATTTCAGTGTCTGTTGTGACTGCGTAAGCGGCCACTAACTCTCCTGTACTTGTTCTCATACATGAACCATCTACATACAATGTCAGGTCTGGATCTGATAAAGGGATATCTGTCAAGTCTTGTCTGGGTTTCGTCGTGATAGTAATGACTTCAATAAAATCATGTGCTAATGGATCTGTTCCATTTACGGGCAAAAGTGTGGCAGGATTTAACGTATTACAACGTCTGATTTCTATATGTGGCTGAAACAATGTTAATTCATAACCGGTGAGTCTTGCTATAGTCAAGTGTTGTGTTTGTGTGCGGTTGAAGAGAACCTCTACTGCGTGTGGTACTTGTACTGTCAATTGATGTCCTAACACTATGGCATCGCTTTGTCTGATTGCTAAAGCTGTTGCTGCCACTGATTTCAGGCACGCAGGAAGAGCCTGAGCTACTGGATCTAATGTACTAGAGAAATAAGCACATGGTTTGTGTGATCCTGCTTGTTCCTGAGTGAGTACTGACAAGGCAGTACCTCCGCGTTCTGTAACAAAGAGTGTAAACTGTTTACTGTAACATGGTGTTGCTAAAACAGGTGCTTGACATAAAGCTTTCTTTAAGCTTTCAAAGGCATGTGTATGTTCTTGAGTCCAAGGGAGGACAGTCGATGTGGCTGCCTCCTGTGTTGTCAACTGGATGAGTGGTTTTGCTAGAAATGCATATTGAGGGATCCACTGCCTACAGTATGAAGTGAGACCTATAAAAGCCCGCACCTCCTTTTGTGTCTTGGGTGGTGGCATGTTAGCGATTAACTGGATGCGATCAGGTGTAAGCTGTCTTCCCTCCTTGGACAGCGAGTGCCCAAGGTAAACAACTTGCTGGACACAGAATTGCAGCTTAGAAGGGGACACCTTGTGCCCCTTGTCAGCCAGAAATTTAAAAACCTTCAGTGACGCTTTTTCACATTCAGGTTCGCTTCGGGCGGTGATCAGCAGATCATCGACATATTGAAGCAAGGCAGTGTTAACTGGCATGTGGATACTGTCAAGTTCTCGTTTCAGTGCTTGGCTATAGATGCTGGGGCTTTCTGTGAATCCTTGAGGAGCGCGTGTGAATTTAAAACTTCGTCCATTCAAACTGAATCCGAACAAATATTGACTTTCCGGATCTATTGGGACGCTAAAGAAAGCATTCTTGAGATCAATTACAGTGAAGAACGTTGCTTCTGAGTCAATAGCTGTGAGTAATGAAGAGATATCTGGGACCACAGGGTATTGTGGTACAATACATTTATTTAATTCGCGCAGATCAATAACTAATCGATATACTGGTGATGCTTTTGGATCCGTTCTTTTAAGAATGGGAATTATCGGGGAATTACATACATTGGAGTCGGTTTCTACAACCACTCCTTGTGCAATGAGCTCGTCAATGATTTGCAGCAAAGCCACAACAGCATCTGGTGGTAACTTGTATTGTCGCATTCGTGGTAATACTACTCCTGTTTTTAGTGTGACTCGATATGGTGTAATGTTCATGCAACCAACATCAGTTGGGCCTTGTGCCCATAGATGTGTAGGTAAATTCTGCAGCCGGTGATCCATGTCTCTGGACACGTAGTGACCTTTGAAGTCACGTAAAAATAATCGTACTCCTTCCGGAGAACAACATATTATAGCTCCTAGAGCTTTCAATGTTTTTATACCTAACAAGTTTTCTGGACATGATTTAGTAAGCAATAAATCTGTAGTTCGTGTCAATGGACCAACCGTAAGTGGAAGAGGTTGCGTTACTTCATTAATGATAGGCTTTCCTGAGAATCCAAGGGAAATATTCTGTGAGCCTGAGAGGGGTGCCCCTGGAACTTCACTGCGTCGTATAGTTGTTCTGCTTGCCCCTGTATCAAGTAAAAACTTTCTGTCTTCCCCTAATAGTTCACTATGTACATAAGGTCCCTCTTGATCTACAGGAACCTCGATAAGGGGTAAGCCAACTTCCCTCTCTAGGCTATTTCATGTGTATCGCTGGTAATCGGGATAGTCATTTTGTGCATACTGGTACATCTGTTGCGTTGTTGCTTGTGTGGCAGCAATAGGCTGCGCTTGTGGTGGTGCTACGGTCTGTTGTGGAGCTGTCTGTTGCGGAGCTAGTTGTTGCGGAGCTGGCCTAGATTGTGCATGCTGAGGGATTTGTTGTTGATTCTGATCCTGTCTAGGTGGACGTGGTCTTTCCTGGGTTCTACCTGTGGCAATATTATGTTTTAGAACTGGACAATCGTGTATATAATGACCTTGTTGTTTACAATAGTTGCATGTCCCTTTCGCCGGACCTGTGGAATCACCCTTTTTATGACCATCAGCTGGAACTGACTGAGCAACAAGCATTTTCATTTTCGTATCTTTCATACGTCTTTGTTCATGTTCTTGTTCTTCTCTAATTCTATTGTGGTGATATTGTAACATCTGTAACATCTGTGACGGGGTGTTACCTTGCCAGGTACTCTCAAATTTCAATACTCTATTCTTAACTTGCGGCAGGGAATTTTCAACTAATTTTGTCACAAATAGATGTGGATATGACTCGCTACTTGCTTTTATGCCACTATTGATACCAAAACATTTTTCAAATCGGGAATAGAAATCACTAGTGTCCTCATCTTGCTTTTGTTTACAGGCTGAGATTGCACCCCAGTCCTCCTTTTTCGTAGTTAATAAACGTGGCAGTACCTGTACTAGTAATCCTGGTAGTGCTGTAGTCTTTTCCCCAAGCCCTGATCCTGCAGCTCGGGCCTTTTCTTCGTTTTCTAATGCTGTCCAGTCTATCTTTTGGTCTCCCACCTCCCATTCCTTTTCTTTGAGTTTCTCGTAAACACCGGCAGGCATTAACACTTTCAATATTTTCATGATGTCGGGGTAGGTATACTCTCCCATGAGTAACATGTCTTTTATCTCACGGTGGAAACCTGCTGGATCCTTGTCATGGCTGGGTACTACTTTCTTCATTTCTAATAATTCAATTTTAGTTATAGGCGTGTACACAAACACGCGTGTAAAGTTATTATCTTCACCTCTGATTGGATGGACTTCGCATAACGGATTCTGTCTATCTATGTGATATATTTTTCTTCCCATAGTGGGAATTGGAACGTGTTCTGGGTATGCGAAAACTATATACTGGTTTCGAAATTTTAGAATTTCTTTAATCAAATCAGTACCTGACCCTCTCCATTTATCCGTGAGTAGTTCTGTCAATATGTCAGGTAAGGGTCCTGGATCGGAGTGTTGGCTTTTATATAATATAAGGAGGTGTTGAATCATGTATATACCAGCTAAACGCTGTTCGTCTGGGGCTAGATTCAGAAACGTGTGTGCTAGTGCATCATCACTGTATTTGCTGGGACTGTCAGCCCATTGTACTGCTGACCTGGCTAATTCTTGTTCATCCATGGAATCGAGCATATGGTACCCCCTTCGGTCTCGGAGTAATTTATCAGCGGCTTGGAATAGGTGTTCAGGGGACCTTGTATTTAACATAGGGGCTTGAAAATGTCTGTTACATTCTGGACGTATCGGACGTATCGGATCATTAAAGCCTCTAGTATTATTATGGGGTCTTCCTCTACCTACGTAAGCTATCGTATCTAATTGTTCTGATTCTTGCTCCTCCTCTCCCTCTGATTCAATTCTGTCTGCTTCTCGTCTTTCTTTATGTATTCGTTCTACTTCCTTGCGGATCTTTCGATACATGGCTATTATACACGCCTGTCTATCATGTTTCTCGTCTGATATGTTCTGACCCCATTTGGCAAGTTTTTGCATGGTATCATGATCTGCCCCAGGCCTGTCTTGCTTCCTGATCACGCAGTTTATGAAAAAACGTAGTAGTTGTCTTTGTACATCCACTTTCTGGTATTCCATAGCTTCGTTAATACTTTCTGGGCCTCGCCCTGTTTGGACAAAGTGATATATATTGTCTAGGTGTTCAACCATTCCTGGTATCGTCATTAAATACAATGTAGCTCGTCGTATACGTAGTGATGATAGTAGCAATCTGTCCTGTTTACCTGGCACTGGATCGTATCTACAATCCACAAGGTGTTCTTTAAACATGTCGGATGTCGCTAGTTGGGGTGTACGTTGGAGTGCTAAATCTCTAAGGGTCTGTTTATTTCGCGGCGGTGTGGCAAACATGTCTGTCGTACCTCCTGTAGCACCATCTGAGGTGCTGGGCAAGAAAGGATTCGTTGGACGTAAGATAGAAATTGTAGATGCGGGAAAAACAGTAGAAACGGACGGACCTGTGGGAATGGGCGTAGGAGTTTGTTGTTGCGGGGATACAGACGGATGATCTTGACGTTGAACACCATCGTCATGCGGTGTGTGTGGTGTGGCATTAGCATATTCGGGAGCTACGTCATCTAAATAGGAGGAAAGGAAAACATCTTTTGCTGTTTTGGGATGTGCTTTTATCGGGAGCAATGGAGGTGGCAAGTCTTTTGGTATTTCCGGGGTAGCCTTAAGTAACCCTTCGGCCAGAAGAGGATACATACCATTCATAAGGGTATGTCTTTGTCTATCTACTTGTTCTGATTTTACTCGGGTACCTTCCTCAATTAATAGATTTTCTCGGGCTTTATTTGAATTCTCCTTACTTTTCTCTTCCTGTCTGAATGCTTTTTCTGTACGTCTATATGATTCTTTACGCCATAATTCAATGGCATCCTTCTGTGACTGTCTGGCTTTCTTTTTCCATAATTCTTTTTCTACTCTCATGATGCAATCTGCATCCCAGGTCCCCGCTGCGGGCCACCTCTGACTTTCTGGCAACTCTTTGGTGTAGTCCATCCATAAATCAAGAAATAACACGGCATCTAGGCCATGCTTATGATACATAAAGTATCCTGGAGTGTCCCTAGGTGGGATGGGAACAGCTTCTTCGAGTACCCCTTTTCTGGTTTTGATCTGTCTTAATTTTGAAAAGAGCGGCATTTTTAGACCTTATTACTTAATCTTGAACACACTTAATACAATAAACACAATAATGAACAATCATTCACACCACAATATGTAGAACGTATTAAAACATTTAACATTTAACAGTTAATGAACGATGATAATTAATAGAAAACTAGTTACTGACATAATACTGATACTAGATAATACTGAATTATATGCAAGACATACTAGATATACTGCTTAAACAGTATAGATACACTGCTGAAACAGTGCAGACCGGATTTGTGTACCCAAACCCGTCTTGACCGGCACAACCTATGTGCACGTTTAAATGCCTCCCCGGCAATGGTACTCACCGGGTAGCGCGGAACGGAAGGCCTCGGAACTGAACTGAAACTGGACCGGACTGGACTCGACTCGACTGGACTCGGAACTTCGGAACCTGGTGGGCCTCTGTATTCCTCGGATCTTGCTCTCTCAGCTAGGCTCTGGTCGGGATACTTCGCACTTCTCACCGCCTCGTCTGGGTGTTGATCGCAGCCTCAGTCGCCCCCGCTTGGCCGGAGGGAGATACAGGAAATCCTGCAGGTACGCGTTTTTGTCCGTTCAGCTGTGGCAGGAGACCGGGCCTGCAATGCACCTCCGGCGCGTGAGATGAGAAAGTGTCCCTATTCGGGCGCCAATTTATGTGGTAAATATTTCATTACCGGTACTATTTTTTTATGCGGTAAAGTCTAGTAAGAATAACTCAGTAAATATAAGAGGCAGAATCCGTGGTATTAGAGGTTCTAAAAGGCTTTATTCCTCTACAAAGGAATTACAGTTCGAACTGTAGGCTTCAAATTCCATCACCACGAAGGTTCAGGAAGGGAAGGCAATACATTATTGACAAGTAATGATATTTATATGAAAAGTATTACATTAAGACAGATGCAGGAGGCGTAACAGCTGATAACACAGATAATGATATACATACGTAATGAAAAAAGGCGTAAACATAGGCGTAACTAGAAACGTCATTAAACATGATGTCACAAGTGGGTGGATCCATAAGAGAATCCTGCAATGTCAGCAGAAAATATTTGGCAGAGATGCACGCGCAGCCGCATGACGTGTGATTGACGTGCAACTAGAGGGTGAAGGGGACTTGACATTTAGCTCTACATGTGGAGACAGAAGTCTGAGGGGTCATGTCAACCTAATCCCAAATCATATCTAATATCTTATGTTTAAAGAACTGTATTATCCAAAAGGAAAGGTCTCTCGGGCGGAATCTATTCTATACTGACTGTTAGTGCGTGTACAAGCGTCTAAGTGTCTACATGAGATGCGAGGGGGCAGGAATCTTCCATGGTAACAGGGGCTATGAATTACTTGCATGAGGACAGTGAGGCCTGGCCCTTTGCACGGTAGCTGGAAGAATGTTTACCTAAACTACTAGACAGGAATGCATCGGATGAGGAGCGGAGCAGATAATCTTGAAGGTGAAATACAGTTTTTGGCAGGCAACAGGCTGGATCAGGCACCGTTAGCCGCGCAGGGAGTAGGACAAAGTTCATGGATACAGATGCAGGTTCGGGCTGGAGCTTTCAGAGGCAGAAGGCAGGAAAAGGCTTGATGGCAGAATTCAGGGCCTACTCGCCTGAATCTGTAAAATGTGGAAAGTGAACCACATAAAGTCGGTGGCCTTTCATACTTAGGAATGGAATATCTGACCCATTCATGGCGAGTCTGAAAGAGGACATGTTGACGGTGGACGCACATGTATTTGCGTCTTCATAACTGGAACTGGAGGGAACATACATGTACTTATAGCATGCACATGGAGCCGTTGGGGTCTACGATAGGGGACATAACTGATCACAAAATTCATATTTCCTCACACCCACGGAACACCCATGCTCCACCCATGGGACACCCATGCTACACCCATGGGACACCCATGCTACACCCATGGGACGCCCATGCTACACCTACAGGATGCCCATGCAACACCCATGGAACTCCCATGCTACACCCACATGATGCCCATGCTACACCCACGGGACGCCCATGCTACCCCCAAGAACACCCATGCTACACCCATGGAATGCCCATGCTACACCCATGGACACCCATGCTACACCCATGGAATGCCAACCAAGGCTACAAGAGTAGCATTTCCTCAAGACCTATATTTCTTTAAGTAATGGCTTCTCAGAGCTCAAACAAGGGGCATAATAATATTCTCCACACAGAATAATTATTTGTTCTTTTTTATCTTTTTTTTTCTTTTTTATCTTTTATATCTTATAGTGTACCACATCATATAAAACATTATTTTCGATATATTTCGGATGAGGCAGGGCCCGTTAATGAAGGCGAGGGACTAGAGAGTTTCATTGTCCCCCCCCCCAGAAATTCTGATTAAACTCTGCCTGAGTGTAAAGTCGGGTTCCCCTAAAGACCCGGCCTCCCCTATGGTGCTTAGAGGCTGCATAGAAACACTGGGGGCCCGATTCACAGAACTAACTTAAGACAAAATCCTAAACTTACTACTTTTGGTATTCACAGAAGATAGGATTTTGTCTTAAGTTTGTCTTAAGACAAACTTAAGACAGTCTTAAGACAGACTTAAGACAGTCTTAAGACAGACTTAAAACAAACTTAAGACAGACTTAAGACAGACTTAAAACAGACTTAAGACAGACTTAAGTTAGGATTTTGTCTTAAATTTGTCTTAAGTCTGTCTTAAGTCTGTCTTAAGTCTGTCTTAAGTTTGTCTTAAGTCTGTCTTAAGACTGTCTTAAGTCTGTCTTAAGTTTGTCTTAAGACAAACTTAAGACAAAATCCTAACTTCTGTGAATACCAAAAGTAGTAAGTTTAGGATTTTGTCTTAAGATAGTTCTGTGAATCAGCCCCTATAACCCTACATTAGACATCTTGTGGAGGTTTCGTTTAGGACTTGCACAGTTCCAGGTCGGTGGAAGGAGGCAGTGGTACTTCCTCTACCCAAAAAGCCTCACTTAGGCCTAGACCGCCTGGATAACTTGCGCCCAATCTCTCTTTTGCCCCACTTCGCTAAGGTTGCGGAGAAAGTGGTGAATAAACAACTCACGGCACATATTGGGAAATTCCATCTTTTACATCCTACCCAATTCGGTTTCCGGAAATGTGACTCAACAGAGTCGGCCCTGTTACTGGCCACAGAGACCATTAGGCAATTTGTGGTTGTAGGTCAGACGGCGGCCTTGATCCTTTTGGATCTAAGCGCCGTCTTTGATACGGTTGCCCATCACACTCTAGTGCACCGTTTGAAGAAGGGTGGTGTGTCAGGCAGGGCACTAAGTTGGTTTAAATCATTTCTGGCGGAGCGCAGTTTTCAGGTGAGGCAGGGTGCACACTATTCTGGGGTCATCAGGTTGAAGCAGGGGGTACGCCAGGGCTCTATCCTGAGTCCGACCTTGTTTAATCTGTATGTGACTCCCTTAGCGGAGATCGCGGAGGGCTTCGGGATTGGGGTGGTATCCTATGCTGACGACACCCAACTGGTGGTCTCCCTGACTCAGGAACAGGACTCGGCAGCACCCAACTTCGTGGCATGTTTCCAAGAGCTAGCATCATGGATGGATAAGAACTGTCTGAAGTTGAATGGTGACAAGACTGAGGTACTGGTAGTGGGGAGAGCACCATCGGTGTGGTCGTCAGCCTGGTGGCCGCAGAGCTTGGGGCCCACCCCGGTGCCTTGTGCATAGGCTAAAAACCTGGGGGTGTGGATGGATTCTAACCTCTCCTTTGAGTACCAGACCAGACGGGTTGAGGGTGTCTGTTTCGGAATTCTGAAGGTTCTCCGCGAAACCCTGGATTTACTGCCTATTGCAGCCAGGAAGACCTTAGTCCACGCCCTGGTGACATCTCGCCTTGATTATGGTAACATCTTGTACCTGGGTGTAACAGGGAAATGTATGCGGAGACTCCAGTGTGTGCAGAACGCAGCTGCTCGTCTGGTTCTGATGCGTCCGAGGAGAGCCCCATCGAAGCTGGCCCTTGCTTCCCTTTACTGGTTACCGATTCGTGAACGAGTCTGGTTCAAGGCATTGTGTGTCTGCCACCGAATTATTCAGGGGACTGCGCCGGCCTATCTGCTTCATTTTCTCACTTCCTATGTCCCAACTCGCTGTCTTAGATCTGGGGGGAGAGGGCTGGTAGGTGTTCCGGCTGTGAAGAGAGCCAGGGTGGGGGCCGGTCCTTTCGTCTTCTGGCGGCACAGCTATGGAATAAATGTCCTCTGTGTCTGCGACCGGAGCCCTTGGAGGGTGTTTTTAGGAACAAGCTGAAGACTCATTTGTTTCCTTCAGGATAATGGCCCGGTAGCTTACCTTAGCAGCTTACACCGTAGCGCGGGGACACACTGGCTGAGTGTAGTAATAATAATATAATAATAATAATAATATTTAAATATCTTTTCAATTACAAACAATGTGACTTGTATTGTCTTTCACATAGTGCTGTACCATAAATGCAAATAATTTCGGCACTAGTGAAATCACATCTCCCCACACACGCGCACACCTCTCTCGGCTCTGCAACCAAGTCCCTCGCACTCAATGCATGCACTCTCTACACCCCAGAACAACACTGCATGCACAGACGGAAGAACCGGGTGAGACAATCAACCCTCGATTGCAGTGCAGATAGATGGGGTGTCGCGCTTTCTCTCTGGTCGACGTACGTGTCAATGGTATAGTTCATTGAAAACCATCTTCCTCAGGACCTGTTATTTGTTGCTTTATAACGGGTGGAGGGAGGGGGGGAGGATATATTCGGTAATAATAAAGGAGAAAGAGAATAGAACTTAATTATTTTTATTTCTATTATACAAGCCCCTGGAGATATCTAAGCATTTTTCCAACATTACTAGGCGGCCATTGGTGATGTTGAGCATCAAATTACCACCCCCATATGAGATTAGCATAATGAAAGATTGAGTTAGAGAGAATTAGAAAGATGAAAAACATATATTCACGCTTTCCATATGGTGCCTCTTATTGGCCAATGTTCATAAAAGACTTCTAAATGAACACTATGTATGCCGTACAGCCAAAGTGGTGAATAAAGGCACGGAGCCCAAGACACTAGCTTATACCATCATGGTGTGTTGATATACAATATACCCTTATCGTAGTCATTTCTAAGAATGCGAGGGGAAGAATTAGAAGAAACTTAAGTAGGAGTAAATATGAAGCAGGTGATACATATACACCCAATATTCTACCAGGCATTTATTTCAGGATCTCAGGTCTCCTTGTCTACTTTTAACCCCTTGGGTGCGGGTTTATTTCCCGCGCTGTGTTGGAGAAATAAACGGTGGGCGGGATTGCGACAGCTCCCGGCCGTCGTGTGCACATGCCCACCGTGATGCATGACGGCCGTCGTGCGCATACAAGGGGTTAAGTAATGGGAGTCTTTGATTAAAAGATGGTAAATACCTGTAGTTTCTATCTGTGTTGTAATTCCGGGATTTACTGGTATGCTTAGAGGACAGTAGTTTGCAAAGGTGCCTCTGCGGAGTCTTCCTTCACAAAATAAAAACCTTACAGTATCTTCGGAAGGTAAATGATACAAACAGCTTTACTAACAACTGTTTTGTAGTTTGAGGACTCTCACTCTACGTTAATTTTGTTTTAACTAAAAAGTTCTCATTTTACTACCTTCTTACGTAGTATCCTGGAATTTATTAGGAATCTATATGTAAAAAGCGACACCTCTGTAAGTTTTGTTGTCCCAGTATTATTCCGGCAACGTGTTGTAGAAGTCCTTGCTCAAATAGTCTAGATAGAAAAGTATACACACACAGTGCATAGTGTGAGTTGTGGGGGTCTATCTGTTGTTTCTCTGTGGTTCTTATATATGAGGCTCTGCACAGCACTGGTTCCTGTCGCCCGTCACGCAGGACCTGCGTGACGGGTGACAGGATACACTAAGCCTGACAAAGACTAACTAGCGTAGAGGTAGGCGTTTTTTAAAGTATTGTTTGTCACGATGAAACCAGCGCTTTGCAGAGCCCAATATATAAGAACAACAGATAAGCACAGGTACTCTCTGCCTGTGAGAACACATTAATTTTTGAATATAAATATGGGGGCCCAGACCCCAGAACTTTAGAACTCTCTGGAATCAAGGAACCTGCCAACAAGAAGAGCTGGAAGAACTCCCAGGAGAAGTACTGTCCCTTTGCTGTGTTGTTGCTTTGTTGGGTTGAACTGCAGGTGCTGCTTCTGCCTGGGGCAGTGAAAGGACTGGACTAAAGTTTCTTTACTTGTGCTGAGTATCTCCAAGGGCTTGAAGTAGAGCTTACCTCCTGTTCTGAAGTCTCAGGGACAGCAAAGACTTCACTAACCTCTGGGTACCGCTTCTGGAACTGCGGATTCTGTCACCACAGAGGACGGAAAAGCAACCTACTCTGTCACTAAGTCCTGAAGGCACCACAGAGGGCACCGTCTGCATCTCGCACCGCAACCCTGGTCTCACTGACGACGACGACTGTCGCCACCGCTGCCTCACTTCACTTCGCGGCCCTAGTCTCATCGACGCTGTCGCTGCATGCTGACCATAACTTCCATGACAGCATCATGGCTTGGGGACACCGCTCGTAAGTCACACGATGCGCTGCACCGTCCCACACGACCGACCAATGTTAGCTTCCCGCAACCGGCTCTGTCACCTGCACTGTGATCTGTCAGCACCGCACTGAGCACAGTCTTCACTCCACGCCGCAGACCTGGTCTGACCAACGCCGGTGGACAACCATCACTGAGCCACTGCCTGCACCGCTCCTTGAGGGCACCACTTCACATCACAAACACGACGGTTGCCAAGACCGGCTCGCACCAACGTGTCAGCCGCAACACACAAGGTACGTTTACTGGTCTGTCAACCCCCCTGCCCGACGCGGTCAGATGGAACAGCTGGATTCTGTTGTTTACAGCACCGCAGTAGCACTGGGCCGAAATACCGACTTCAAGGAACTATGTTTTTAAAGTATTCACGCAAAGTCCATATTTCTCAAGTGCTGTATGTTGGATTTTTGTCGTTTTGGTTTTGTTTTGGATATGTAAGAATATTGGATATTTTTCTAAACTGGTGTGGTGCCCATTTCTAGTGTTTTCACTGTATTACTGTTGGTTATGTGCAAATGCTTTACGCGCTGCCTCTGAGATAAGCCGGACTGCTTGTGCCAAGCTGCCAAGGGGGTGAGCAGGGGTTATTTTAGGAGTGTAACTCCCTTATCCTGACTAGGAAGAAGGGTCCCTACTTGGGCAAAGGTGCAAACTATTTACCAACTAGAGACCCCCATTTCTAACACAAAGGTTAGTAAACATGGGCCAGTGCATTTCCTTCTTGTTCATAGAACAACATCACACCTTTTCTAATTAGTGTTCATTCACAGCTCGACTCTCAACGATCTTATAATCTTCAACTGCAGTAATATGGCCCCACCTTATTCCGCAGACAACTTTACATCTAGCTTGAGTTCTCCATAAGTCCGATAATTTCACAGGCATCCCACAAAATCATCAAATTCTTCAATAAAACATGAATCCGGGATGCCTTATAACACCACACACTACATTTCAATACATCAGAAAGTTGCTTGTAGCGTGCAAATACCACACGACAAGTACACAATCACCAACTCAATCTAACGTATCACACTGGGCAAAAACCCTGCTAATACTGCTCAAATCCACTTATTAGACAACATGTTCGGGTACTCTGGCAATGATCCAAAAATCTCAGAGATTCTCCAACCTCACACCAATCAAAAATGTTTTCTTATTAGCTTTATTAATGTAAATTAGCATTATTAATTATCCCAGTTTCCAGCACCCCTCAATAAAATTCTCTCTATGCAATAATTTAAGAGGGTTGATGCGCAAAATCTGGTCATCCTTAGACCTCTAGTAAGTCTTCGTAAGACTTGTCTAAGCCAATTAACAAATCTGCGTTAGTCCAGGGATCTGGGTTAAAACTTTGTGGGTTAGTTCATGTAATCATTACAGAAAGCAAAAGGTAGCTAGCTTGTCAGTTAGCAACCAGCATCATCAAAAACAGTCCAAGAATAATTCTGCGAGAGGGCTAACATAAGGTCAGTCTCTGAAGGAAACTCAAGGAACTAACCAAGTATAAAGCAATAAACGACAAGCAGGGAGTCTGCCTTCTAAGAACACCCAGAATGAACGGGATCGTCTCTGAAATGCAGCAGTTTTTATAAGGTTTCAGAGCACAGAATCCACACACAAACATTTCATGACTCATGATGGCGTGACGTGATTGGACTAGCAATCTATCAACCTGTGAGCCAATCATCATCCAGGTTAATAGGTTACTCCTAGACACTTACTTCATAATGAATTCTGTTGGCTAGTCTATGCATAGCTAGTTAAGGAAATGTATTATTGTACGGAGTACAGAAATACAAGAACCCGCTCTGCTATTGACTGACATACAGAGTGCCACAGCTATTGACTGACATACAGAGAGCCTCAGCTAATGACTGACATACAGAGAGCCTCAGCTAATGACTGACATACAAAGAGCCTACAGAGAGCCTCAGCTAATGACTGACATACAGAGAGCCTCAGCTAATGACTGACATATAGAGAGCCACAGCTATTGATTGACATACAGAGAGCCTCAGCTATTGACTGAAATACAGAGAGCCTCAGCTATTGACTGACATACAGAGAGCCTCATCGAATGACTGACATACAGAGAGCCTCAGCTATTGACTGACATACAGAGAGCCTCAGCTTTTGACTGACATACAGAGTGCCACAGCTATTGACTGACATACAGAGAGCCTCAGCTAATGATTGACATACAGAGAGCCTCAGCTAAGGACTAACATACAGAGAGCCTCAGCTATTGACTGATATACAGAGAGGCTCAGCTATTGACTGACATAAAGAGAGCCTCAGCTATTGACTGACATACAGAGTGCCACAGCTATTGACTGACATACAGAGAGCCTCAGCTAATGACTGACATACAGAGAGCCACAGCTAATGACTGACATACAGAGAGCCTCAGCTATTGACTGACATACAGAGAGCCTCAGCTAATGACTGACATATAGAGAGCCACAGCTATTGATTGACATACAGAGAGCCTCAGCTATTGACTGAAATACAGAGAGCCTCAGCTATTGACTGACATACAGAGAGCCTCATCGAATGACTGACATACAGAGAGCCTCAGCTATTGACTGACATACAGAGAGCCTCAGCTTTTGACTGACATACAGAGTGCCACAGCTATTGACTGACATACAGAGAGCCTCAGCTAAGGATTGACATACAGAGAGCCTCAGCTATTGATTGACATACAGAGAGCCTCAGCTATTGATTGACATACAGAGAGCCTCAGCTAAGGATTGACATACAGAGAGCCTCATCGAATGACTGACATACAGAGAGCCTCAGCTATTGACTGACATACAGAGAGCCTCAGCTTTTGACTGACATACAGAGTGCCACAGCTATTAACTGACATACAGAGAGCCTCAGCTATTGACTGACATACAGAGTGCCACAGCGATTGACTGACATACAGAGAGCCTCAGCTAAGGATTGACATACAGAGAGGCACAGCTATTGATTGACATACAGAGAGCCTCAGCTAAGGATTGACATGCAGAGAGCCTCAGCTAATGACTGACACGGAGAGAGCCACAGCTATTGATTGACATACAGAGAGCCTCAGCTATTGACTGACATAGAGAGAGCCACAGCTATTGACTGACATACAGAAAGCCTCAGCTAATGACTGACATACAGAGAGCCTCAGCTAATGACTGACATACAGAGAGCCTCAGCTATTGACTGACATACAGAGTGCCACAGCTATTGACTGACATACAGAGAGCCTCAGCTAAGGATTGACATACAGAGAGCCTCAGCTATTGATTGACATACAGAGAGCCTCAGCTAAGGATTGACATACAGAGAGCCTCCGCTATTGACTGACATGCAGAGAGCCTCAGCTAATGACTGACACGGAGAGAGCCTCCGCTATTGATTGACATACAGAGAGCCTCAGCTAATGACTGACATAGAGAGAGCCACAGATATTGACTGACATACAGAGAGCCTCAGCTATTGACTGACATGCAGAAAGCCTCAGCTATTGACTGACATACAGAGAGCCTCAGCTATTGACTGACATGCAGAGAGCCTCAGCTAATGACTGACATACAGAGAGCCTCAGCTAATGAGTGACATACAGAGAGCCTCAGCTATTGACTGACATACAGAGTGCCTCAGCTAATGACTGACATACAGAGAGCCTCAGCTAATGACTGACATACAGAGAGCCTCAGCTATTGACTGACATACAGAGAGCCTCAGCTAATGAGTGACATACAGAGAGCCTCAGCTAATGACTGACATACAGAGAGCCTCAGCTATTGACTGACATGCAGAGAGCCTCAGCTATTGACTGACATACAGAGAGCCTCAGCTATTGACTGACATGCAGAGAGCCTCAGCTAATGACTGACATACAGAGAGCCTCAGCTAATGAGTGACATACAGAGAGCCTCAGCTAATGAGTGACATACAGAGAGCCTCAGCTATTGACTGACATACAGAGTGCCACAGCTATTGATTGACATACAGAGAGCCTCCGCTATTGACTGACATGCAGAGAGCCTCAGCTATTGACTGACATGCAGAGAGCCTCAGCTAATGACTGACATACAGAAAGCCTCAGCTATTGATTGACATACAGAGAGCCTCAGCTATTGACTGACATAGAGAGAGCCACAGCTATTGACTGACATACAGAAAGCCTCAGCTAATGACTGACATACAGAGAGCCTCAGCTAATGACTGACATACAGAGAGCCTCAGCTATTGACTGACATACAGAGTGCCACAGCTATTGACTGACATACAGAGAGCCTTAGCTAAGGATTGACATACAGAGAGCCTCAGCTATTGATTGACATACAGAGAGCCTCAGCTAAGGATTGACATACAGAGAGCCTCCGCTATTGACTGACATGCAGAGAGCCTCAGCTAATGACTGACACGGAGAGAGCCTCCGCTATTGATTGACATACAGAGAGCCTCAGCTAATGACTGACATAGAGAGAGCCACAGATATTGACTGACATACAGAGAGCCTCAGCTATTGACTGACATGCAGAAAGCCTCAGCTATTGACTGACATACAGAGAGCCTCAGCTATTGACTGACATGCAGAGAGCCTCAGCTATTGAATGACATATAGAGAGCCACAGCTATTGATTGACATACAGAGAGCCTCAGCTATTGACTGAAATACAGAGAGCCTCAGCTATTGACTGACATACAGAGAGCCTCAGCTAATGACTGACATACAGAGAGCCTCAGCTAATGAGTGACATACAGAGAGCCTCAGCTATTGACTGACATACAGAGTGCCTCAGCTAATGACTGACATACAGAGAGCCTCAGCTAATGACTGACATACAGAGAGCCTCAGCTATTGACTGACATACAGAAAGCCTCAGCTAATGACTGACATACAGAGAGCCTCAGCTAATGACTGACATACAGAGAGCCTCAGCTATTGACTGACATACAGAGAGCCTCAGCTATTGACTGACATGCAGAGAGCCTCAGCTAATGACTGACATACAGAGAGCCTCAGCTAATGAGTGACATACAGAGAGCCTCAGCTAATGAGTGACATACAGAGAGCCTCAGCTATTGACTGACATACAGAGTGCCACAGCTATTGATTGACATACAGAGAGCCTCCGCTATTGACTGACATGCAGAGAGCCTCAGCTATTGACTGACATACAGAGAGCCTCAGCTATTGACTGACATACAGAGTGCCACAGCTATTGACTGACATACAGAAAGCCTCAGCTAATGACTGACATACAGAGAGCCTCAGCTAATGACTGACATACAGAGAGCCTCAGCTATTGACTGACATACAGAGTGCCACAGCTATTGATTGACATACAGAGAGCCTCCGCTATTGACTGACATGCAGAGAGCCTCAGCTATTGACTGACATGCAGAGAGCCTCAGCTAATGACTGACATACAGAGAGCCTCAGCTATTGACTGACATACAGAGTGCCACAGCTATTGACTGACATACAGAGAGCCTCAGCTAATGACTGACATACAGAAAGCCTCAGCTATTGACTGACATACAGAGTGCCACAGCTATTGACTGACATACAGAAAGCCTCAGCTAATGACTGACATACAGAAAGCCTCAGCTAATGACTGACATACAGAGAGCCTCAGCTAATGACTGACATACAGAGAGCCTCAGCTATTGACTGACATACAGAGAGCCTCAGCTAATGAGTGACATACAGAGAGCCTCAGCTAATGACTGACATACAAAGAGCCTACAGAGAGCCTCAGCTACTGACTGACAGACAGAGAGTCTCAACTAATGACTGACATACAGAGAGCTTCAGCAAGAAACCCTAAAACACCACAGAACAGAGGAATGTCCTGCCCGTGGCTCCCTCGACAGAGAACAAACAACACATCACAGACACCACAATGCAAGCTTCTTTTATCGATGACTTTACTGAAACGGACAAACACAGGGCACAGAGAGAGGAAGCTTGCTTACATAAAATAAACGCCCCTTTTATTCTGCTAATGTGAATAGCTGTGAATGCCAGAGGTCTGGGTCCTAGTCAAGGTAACTAACCAGGTCTAAGTTAGGCGTTCTTTTCTAATCAGTAAAAACCCTCCCCCTGTGTTTGCCTCAGACCCTGCACAGCACTCCACCACATGTGTGTGATGTACAAATACAACATACATGAACATATGTGAAAGTAACCATATCCTCCCAGTGCACACCAGCCCTTGCATAAGGGCTCATAGAGATCAATGCATGACACAGGGCACAACACACATAGCACATGCATGCATGACACAGGGCACAACACACATAGCACATGCCACATACATACAGCCGCACAGTCAGAAAAAAAAAGTACTTTATTCTACAGGAAGAGAGAGTGCCACACACAACACAAGGATGTCACACAGTGTGAGACCGGCCTCACGGCGTTGCCCTCTCCATCACCCAGCCAACCTGCAACCACCCTCAAGACACGACATCTCCGACTCCGGCCGCCCCAGCCACCCCCGATCCGCGGGCCGGCCAGAGGCCTGACAGACTCAACACCCTACCACGCATGTCCAACCGAGGGAGCGGGAACCCTCGAGCCAGACCCAGAGGCGCCAGCCCAGTCACACCTCGGGTCGCATTCCCCGGGAGGACTTGATCGGCCACCAGGCCCCTGGGGAGCAGGCGCCTCCCCTGCCGAGCGTCTGGGGTCCCTCCCAGACCCACCTGAAAAGACCAAAGAAGTGAGCGGCAGGAAATCCCGCCGAACCCCCTCCGTCACCCCAGTCCCCCCTCTGCGAGCACTCCGGACTTCAAAGAACCAGCGGAGTATAACAAGGGGTGCCGGAGAAACGAGTGCAGAGAAGACCTGGAACCATCCGAGCCTGCAGACGCTGTCGCGGCTCCTGAATGCTGAAGTTACCTGGGCCTGCTGAGTGACTCGCGGCCTCTTGCTATTGAACCATCTGAGCCCTGCGGACGAGGTCGCGGCTCCTGAACACTGAACCACCTAGGCCTGCTGAGTGACTCGCGGCCCCCAGCTATTGAACCATCTAGGCCTGCTGAGTGACTCGCGGCCCCCAGCTATTGAACCATCTGAGCCTGCTGACGGAATCGCGGCTCCCGAACTCCGACCACCTGTGCCTGCTGAGAGACTCGCGGCGCTCCCCCTTGAGGACGACTCGATAAGAGATCGCCCAGAGACACGACACCCTCCAGCTCGAGGATTGTGAGCTTTCCGCAGGGTATTTCACAGAGACACTATCTTGAAAGACTGTCCCGCTACCCCCATTCCCCCCGACCGATTTGTGGTACGTTGTGCCACTGCTGTACTGCTTGCATCTTGGATCATAAAGATCCCTTGAAATCATCGATAAAATAACCTATCGTCCTACAAAGAACACGTGTGGTGTCACTCTGTTCGTAGTGTATCTCAGGGTGTGCGCGCCTGGTTCGGCCTACTTGGGAGAGGTGGGTCAAAGGGGTGGGCAGGACGTGTATCGAACCCCCCTCCGGCGAACGCCTTTCCAACATTTGGTGGCAGACGACGGGATCCGAGCCGACACCGAAAGAGAGCGTGCAGTGAACGACTGACGCACTACCAAACAGAGATGGAAGGAGAAACCTCCCTGGGTGCCGCAGGTACCGAAATAAGCTCACCGTTCCGAGAGGATCAATTGGACTATTACACGCATAGAGAATTAAAACAGTTTTGCAAAGACCTTGGCATCGCTACCACCGGACTAAGCACAAAGGAAGACTTCCAGAAAGTACTGAAAACCTGGGTCGAGACGGGGCGCCCCCGACCCAAACGGACGGAGACCCTACCCATGAACCACCAAGCATCCCGGCGAGAAACAACGGGCCAGAGGGGAACCTGTCCCCCGAGGAACTAGCGGACCGAGAGAGAAGCCGCAACCACGAACTTGAACTGGCAAAACTAAAAATCGAGGGAGAAATAAAACTGGCAGAGAAGAAGTTGGCCGTCGAGCAGTTACGGCTACAAGGGGAACTCGAAGAGAAGAGACTCCAAAGGGAGCACGACGAAAAGAAACTCCAGCTAGAACATGAACGCGGCCTGAAGGAGATTGAGTGGCGGGCTAGAAGCGAAAAGTCACAGCCACCCGAGAATCCACCGTCCGCTCCCACCGGGGAAACCAAAGTTCACATCCCCAAGGATGTGGTAAAGGAGTATTACAAGAACGATGATATCCAGCAGTGGTTTAAGGCCTACGAAGTCGCCATGACCTCTCACCCAGTCCCGCAGAAGGATTGTGGGGCTGGCCTATGGGGCCGGTTCTTAAGCGAAGGAAGAGACACTCTGCTAGATCTGCCCTCCACGGTCATGAACTCCTACAGCCACATGAAGGAAGCCCTCGTGGGCCGGTACGGACTCACCCCCGAAATGTACCGACAACGGTTCCGAGATTGCAAGAAGATACCGGGCACCACGTGGGAAGAATACGTGAACTTTTACAGCCGAGCCTTGGACGGGTGGATCAAGGGCAGCAAGGTCTCCACCTTCGAAGAACTGTTCGATCTGATTGCCTGGGAACATTTAGCGGCCAATTGCTTTATAGAACTGCGCCAGCATCTCCTTGACAGTAAACTCACCGACCCTCGGAAGCTGGCCGCTGAGGCTGATCGTTGGGTGAACACCCGGGCCACCCGGGGCCCCGTGGGGGACTACGGCCGCCACAGTCAAGGCCCCCCCCGCCAGAGGGGCGGAGGGAACCACGGCCGACCAAGAGACTTCCCCGGGGGGTCCTCAACCAGCCCCCCCAGCAGCCCACCAGCGGCGGGTTCGGCACCGTCCCCAGCAAGCACCGGAGCCCCAGGACGACCAGGTCCACGAGCTAGGATCACCTGCTTCCGCTGCCAACAGCCCGGACACTACGCCAATGACCCACAGTGTCCCCAGTATCAGCGAACCACAACGACCAACCCCACGGCCCGGCAGATGGCCTTCGTGGCTCTGGGGGAAGAGATGGAAGACTCCGAGGAATGGGAACCGGCGGCCATGGCCCTGGTCTCCCTTGGTGATCGAGAAATGGTCCCCGGGACACCCTTGCCCGCCAACACAGAAAAATACCGACAGCAGGTGACCATCAACGGCCACCGAGTCGAGGGCCTTCGCGACACCGGGGCGAGTGTCACCGCGGTCCACCGCAGCCTAATTTCAGAAGACCAGATCCTAACCGGGGCCCTCTGTCCGGTCGTATCCTCCGACAATTCTGAGAGCCTCTGCCAGATGGCGCTGGTGCCCTTCGAGTGGGGAGGGGTCTCTGGAGAACTGAAGGTAGCGGTCCGGACGTCGCAGCCCGTAGACTGCCTCCTGGGCAACGACCTGGAGAGTTCCCCGTGGGGGCAAGTAGAACGAAGAGCCCACCTGGAGATGATGGGCCTACCAGAATGGGTCTGCGCCACCACGCGCTCCATGACCGCACGATTGCCTCTCTCCGAGGGCGGTGAAGCCCTCTTACCGAACACTATCCCCGAGAGCCGGGACACCCTACCAGAAGCAGACAACCCTCCTTCAGAGGGAGAAGAAGACACTAACCCGGGGGAAGGACCGGAACCTTCTGCCCCAGAGGCCCTGACGGAGCTCGAAGAACTGCCCGAGATGGCCCAGTGGCGCTGTGAGGGGGGGCCCTCCCGTGAAGAGTTCTGCCAGGAACAGGCCACCTGCCCCTCCCTCGGGGGACTTAGACAACAAGCCGAAGCCCAGGCCGCCGGTGACCGAACCGGAACCCATTGGATCTATTGGGACAATGGCCTCTTATACAGCGAGCAAAAGTCCGCCGAGCTAGGCGCAGCACGGGTACTGGTGGTACCCCTGCGGTTCCGGAGCCTCCTCCTGGGCCTGGCCCACGATGTACCCTTGGCAGGACACTTAGGCCAAGACAAGACATATCAGCGATTGGTTACCCACTTCTATTGGCCCAAGATGCGAGCGAATGTAGAAGTACACTGCAAATCCTGCCTCACGTGCCAGGGCAGTGGGAAGAGTGGCGGAAAACGCAAAGCTCCCTTACAACCGTTCCCCGTTGTGAGTACCCCGTTCGAGCGGGTCGGCATCGACATCGTGGGACCCCTGGATCCGAAGACCACCCAGGGCCACAGATTCATCCTTGTCCTGGTGGACCATGCCACCCGCTACCCCGAGGCCATCCCCCTCCGCACCGTGACGGCTCCCGTGGTGGGCCGGGCTCTCATGGGGATCTTCTCCCGTGTCGGATTTCCCCGCAAGGTTGTAAGTGATCGCAGCACTAACTTTATATCCCGCTACATGAAGTCCCTGTGGCAGCAGTGCGGAGTCACGTATAAGTTCACGACCCCCTACCACCCCCAGGGCAACGGCCTAGTGGAACGCTTCAACCGAACCCTGAAGGGAATGATCCTGGGCCTCGAAGAGCCCCTGCGCCGGAAATGGGACGTCCTCCTCCCTTGCCTCCTGTTCGCATACCGAGAAGTCCCCCAAAAGTCTCTGAGGTTCAGCCCCTTCGAACTGCTGTACGGACATCCCGTCCGAGGGCCCCTGAGCCTGGTCAAAGAGGGCTGGGAGACAAGCCCCCGGGGGACACCCCCTGATGTGTTCCGCTACATCCTGGCGCTCCGCAACCAGACGAGGAAGTTCAGAGAACTCGCAGAGGCTAACCTCGAGGCCAGCCAAGAAGAAATGAAGCGCTGGTATGACCAGAACGCAACCCTGGTCGAGTTCCAGCCGGGCCAGCAGGTTTGGGTCATGGCCCCGGTGAAACCCTGCGCCCTACAAGACAAATGGACTGGTCCCTTCAAGGTGGTCGAGCGGAAGAGCCAGGTTACGTATCTGGTCGACGTACAGTCCCCACGGAACCCCCTCCGGGTCCTCCACGTGAACCGTCTCAAGCCCCACTTTGTGAGGACGGAATTAAGTTTGCTACTGGCCACCGATGATGGGGCGGAAGAAGACACCGAGCCCCTGCCCGACCCCCTGTGCGCTAAAGACCTGGATGGTTCCGTGGAGGGAGTGAGACTTTCGACCACCCTCACTCCCCAGCAGTCCGACGACTGCCGCCAGCTGCTCAGACAATTCGCAGACCTCTTCTCCCTCATTCCAAGAGTCACCGACTGGTGTATCCACGACGTGGACACCGGCGACAGCCCGCCTGTGAGACACCGAGCCTACCGGGTGCCTGACCGGGTCCGCACCTGCATCAAGACCGAGGTACAGAAGATGCTCACCCTGGGAGTAATCGAACCCTCTGACAGCCCCTGGGCCAGCCCGGTGGTTCTGGTCCCGAAGGCGGCTCCCCCAGGGGTCGCCCCCGAACTAAGATTCTGTGTGGACTATCGGGGGCTCAATGCGGTCACCCGAGCAGACGCTCACCCTATTCCCCGCGCCGACGAGCTCATCGACCGCCTGGGGGCCGCCCGGTTCCTCAGCACTTTCGACCTGACCTGCGGATACTGGCAGATTGCTCTCACGGAGGGAGCGAAAGAACGCTCTGCCTTCTCCACGCCAGATGGCCACTACCGCTTCAGGGTCATGCCGTTCGGGATGAAAAACGCCCCAGCCACGTTCCAGCGGTTGGTGAATAAGGTCCTGGCCGGACTCGAGGAGTTCAGCGCAGCGTACCTTGACGACATCGCCGTATTCAGCTCTCAATGGCACGAGCATCTCCAGCACCTCCGACAAGTACTAATGGCCCTGCGCCAAGCAGGCCTAACAGTGAAAGCTAGCAAATGCCAGCTCGGGCAAGGCTCCGTGGTCTACCTGGGGCATCAGGTGGGCAGCGGCCAGGTCACCCCCCTCCAGCCGAAGATCGACGCCATCAAGTCCTGGGAGCCCCCCACCACGCAGACGGAGGTCCGGGCCTTCCTGGGCCTTACGGGGTACTACCGGAGGTTCATTAAAAATTATGGTAGTATCGCGGGGCCCCTCACGGAGTTGACCTCCAAAAAGCTCCCGAAGAAGGTGCAGTGGACCACCCCGTGCCAGCAGGCGTTCGACGCATTGAAAACCGCCATGTGCACCGCCCCCGTACTCAAGGCCCCCGACTACTCCCAAGAGTTTGTGGTCCAGACCGACGCATCCGAACACGGCATCGGGCCGTGCTCTCGCAGTTCGACGACAAGGGCATTGATCAGCCCATAGCCTTCATCAGCCGAAGGCTGCTGCCGCGAGAGCAGCGTTGGAGTACTATAGAACGAGAGACCTTTGCCGTAGTCTGGGCCCTCAAGAAACTACGGCTCTACTTGTTCGGAACCCATTTCCGAGTACAGACGGACCACCGGCCCTTGCGGTGGCTAATGCAGATGAGGGGGGAGAACCCCAAGCTACTACGATGGTCCATCTCTCTCCAAGGGATGGACTTCACTGTCGAACATCGCCCCGGGACGGATCATGCCAACGCCGACGGCCTGTCCCGGTTCTTCCGCTTCGGCGAGGAGAACCCCCCAGTGGATGGGTAGTTCTCCACGCCTTCCAGCTGGGGGGGACGCGTGTGAGACCGGCCTCAAGGCGTTGCCCTCTCCATCACCCAGCCAACCTGCAACCACCCTCAAGACACGACATCTCCGACTCCGGCTGCCCCAGCCACCCCCGATCCGCGGGCCGGCCAGAGGCCTGACAGACTCAACACCCTACCACGCATGTCCAACCGAGGGAGCGGGAACCCTCGAGCCAGACCCAGAGGCGCCAGCCCAGTCACACCTCGGGTCGCCTTGCCCGGGAGGACTTGATCGGCCACCAGGCCCCTGGGGAGCAGGCGCCTCCCCTGCCGAGCATCTGGGGTCCCTCCCAGACCCACCTGAAAAGACCAAAGAAGTGAGCGGCAGGAAATCCCGCCGAACCCCCTCCGTCACCCCAGTCCCCCCTCTGCGAGCACTCCGGACTTCAAAGAACCAGCGGAGTATAACAAGGGGTGCCGGAGAAACGAGTGCAGAGAAGACCTGGAACCATCCGAGCCTGCAGACGCTGTAGCGGCTCCTGAATGCTGAAGTTACCTGGGCCTGCTGAGTGACTCGCGGCCTCTTGCTATTGAACCATCTGAGCCCTGCGGACGAGGTCGCGGCTCCCAAACACTGAACCACCTAGGCCTGCTGAGTGACTCGCGGCCCCCAGCTATTGAACCATCTAAGCCTGCTGAGTGACTCGCGGCCCCCAGCTATTGAACCATCTGAGCCTGCTGACGGAATCGCGGCTCCCGAACTCCGACCACCTGTGCCTGCTGAGAGACTCGCGGCGCTCCCCCTTGAGGACGACTCGGTAAGAGATTGCCCAGAGACACGACACCCTCCAGCTCGAGGATTGTGAGCTTTCCGCAGGGTATTTCACAGAGACACTATCTTGAAAGACTGTCCCGCTACCCCCATTCCCCCCGACCGATTTGTGGTACGTTGTGCCACTGCTGTACTGCTTGCATCTTGGATCATAAAGATCCCTTGAAATCATCGATAAAAGAACCTATCGTCCTACAAAGAACACGTGTGGTGTCACTCTGTTCGTAGTGTATCTCAGGGTGTGCGCGCCTGGTTCGGCCTACTTGGGAGAGGTGGGTCAAAGGGGTGGGCAGGACGTGTATCGAACCCCCCTCCGGCGAACGCCTTTCCAACACACAGCCAGTGTGCGGGTGCGAGTCCAGTATGTTTCAAGGATGCCCCTCGCACTAGACTTTAGTGCCTGGTGGCACCATGGCTAGCGCCGGCGCTACGCTACCCTTTGTCAGCATGTAGGGGCAGATTTACAGGCCACTTGCGACACTTTTGCACCGCCGTTGTGTCAATTTTTGTGAAGCAGCAGTAGCGTAAACAATGTACCACATTGTGGCACATTTACAAAGGGACGCATCTAAGGGAGATGCGTCACGTTGTAAAGCCCTCCACCACATTATATTTGCGTCAAGTATAATGTATGTGGGGTGGGCGTTTCCACACAAGAAAGCCTTGTAAAATTGACGCAGTGAAATTGACAAGATTTCACTACGCCACTTCTAGGACGCCACTGCGTCAAAACCCTACGCCTGCTTGGAGCAGGTGTAAGGAGTGACGCAGTGTATTATGAATAGGCCTCCCCGTGCATGGCTGGAGTTGCATCGTGCATGCAACATGACTCCTGCAGTGCATGACTTTTGCGCCAACAGATGCATCAGAATTTCTGAGGCATCTGTCAATCCTTGCACCATGGTGAGCCGTATTGTAAATACGGTGCATCCATGGTGGCACAAGGGTTTTGCAGGCTGGCACAGGGAAACTGACACATTTGTACAGATGCGTGACTTTCTTGTACATAAGCCCCATAGTCTCTTTTTGTATGGAACAGTGGAATCATCTTCCACCGGTTCCTTTGGGCAGGGTTGGTCGCGGTGTGACCTTCGCTCACCGGAGCTGTGCCCGTTGGTGCTTGTCCAATCACGCAGCAGACCCCCTTAGGCTGGACGGAGGACGGCCACTGCGTGACCCTGAAGACAGCTCTTCAGACCCGGCGAGTCTCAACAACATCTACATAACATGTATTTGTAAAGCGCCCGCTCACCCGAGGGTATCTTGGTGCTGAATAACAGTTGTTTCTTTTTACTCAACTCAGTGTTACTCAATTTATCGACCTCAGAAGAATGAAGGGCTGAGTAAACTCACCGGGATTTGAACCTGTGACCATGATGCTGAACACAGGCCCATACAGTGGACGCATTACTCCACTAACGCACCAGAAATAAAACCCTTAAAAGCATTTTAGGTAGGCCATACAGGGCCGGAATCCTGGGCTGTACATTGTTCAAAAATTTGAATTCCTCCTCACAAATCCATCTTTTTTTCCTTTGCCTCAGTGAGTAGCGCAAGACAATCCCTAGTTAGTATAACTAGTTGGCTTCTGGGGACTGGTTCATAGTGTTCCCTAACCATGAGCATTTCCTGCATTCTAAGTTCATAATCATTGGTATTAAAAACAGCTACCCCGCGCCCTTATCAGCTGGCTTGATCGTCAGATCCATGTAATCTTTTAAAGACTTCAAGTCTACCCTTTCTTCTCTACTCATGTTTTCTGTAAAGTGCCTAGGATTTTTAGATAAAATCTTTTGTATACCGCTTTCAACAGCTTCCTCAAAGACCTCATGGTTCTTACCTACCATTCCCAGTGTTGGGGTGAAATTAGACTTGGGTTTAATTCTCATTGATGTCAATTTTAACTCACTTAAAGGTTTATGCATTTCAAGTAAATATGCATTAGAGCATCTGTAAGAGGGTGGCAGGATAAGCACCATATACCACTGATGAATGAAGATATTTTCCCTCTAAATTAATTTTTCATGTGTAGAGACTGAGAGATAGAGATGAATGTGTTTGCGTGAAAGGGAAGTTGGATGTATCACCAGGATATAAACACTGTTCTTAATGGTTTTATTATTTTCCTTATTTATTGTTCACCTTTCATGGGCTAACTGTTTGTTTTATTCATGTTTTGTGATTTTGTATAGATTGAAAACTCCATATGGGAGAAGTTATTTCTTGTCCTGAAGAAGGTGGTGTTTAAAGAGTGATATCCACCGAAATGCGTCGATGCAAGAGCGAGAAGGCACACTGTAGATTGTGGAGACATTTCTTACTCTTACTGATTAAGTTTTTGGATTAACAATTTCATGTTGAACAAATGATCTGGATGTAATGTATGTGCCTTCAATATTGACAAGAAACTATTTTTCTTGCAGGTTCTCCCTACTAGTAAATCTCTGTACATAATGTTTGAGGGCCCGATTCACAGAACAAACTTAAGACTAAATCCTAAACTTAGTACCATTCTGGTATTCACAGAATGCACCTAGTACTTCTGGTATTCACAGAATGAACTTACTACTTTTGCTATTCACAGAATGAACTTAGTACTTTTGCTATTCACAGAATGGATTTACGACTCCTAAACTTACGTCCGCACTCGGGCCGGAAATTCCGGCCCGGAGGTGGAGCTTCCGGCCCGGAGGCGGGGCTTCCGGGCCGGAGGCGGAGCTTCCGGGCCAGAGGCGGAGCTTCCGGCCCGGAGGTGGAGATTTCGGCCATAGCTAAATCGGCCGGAATCCCCACCTCCGGGCCGGAAGCTCCGCCTCCGGCCCGGAAGCCCCACCTCCGGGCCGGAAGCTCCGCCTCCAGGCCGGAATTTCCGGCCCGAGTGCGGACGTAAGTTTAGTAGTCCTAAATCCATTCTGTGAATAGCAAAAGTAGTAAGTTCATTCTGTGAATAGCAAAAGTAGTAAGTTCATTCTGTGAATAGCAGAAGTACTAGGTGCATTCTGTGAATACCAGAATGGTACTAAGTTTAGGATTTAGTCTTAAGTTTGTTCTGTGAATCGGGCCCTGAATGTTTTTAACTCTTGTAATATTGCTTGATAATTCATTGTATTTGATTAGTTGTCTTGAGAAATTTTTAATTATAAAATTATAAATATTTTTATAACTGTGAACACTTGGGGCCCGATTCACAGAACTAACTTAAGACAAAATCCTAAACTTACTACCATTTTGGTATTCACAGAAGGCACTTACTCATTTTGGTATTCACAGAAGACACTTACTCATTTCAATATTCACAGAAGTTAGGACTCCTAACTTTAGGACTCCTAAATGCCTTCTGTGAATACCGAAAGTCTTAAAATTAGGATTTTTCTCAGATTAGTAGTAGTATAGTTAGGACTCCTAACTTTAGGATTCCTAAATGCCTTCTGTGAATACCGAAAGTCTTAAAATTAGGATTTTTCTCAATTTAGTAGTAGTAAAATTAGGACTCCTAACTTTAGGTCTCC